>NW_026045899.1:0-300000 GCF_023898315.1 Schistocerca nitens | reverse complement strand
AGCTGCCTCGGGCACCTTATCGTCATTCTCCTGTGAGTCTAGTTTACCGAATCCGATGCAAAACTGATAATTAATTGTAACGTTCAGAGCCTATTAAAGACGATGGAACACACAAATTGCGTCGCGATTCAATACATCGTCCTCCAGCCGACTTGTCTCCGAGGTAGTATTGCTGCCCCGGGCACCTTTTGGTCGTTCTCCTATGAGTCTAGTTTTTCGAATCCGGCGCAAAACTGACAGTTAATTGTACGTTCAGAGCCTGTTAATGACGATGGAACACACAAATTGCGGCGCGATTCAATACATCGTCCTCCAGCCGACTTGTCTCCGAGGTAGTATTGCTGCCCCGGGCACCTTTTCGTCGTTCTCCTATGAGTCTAGTTTTTCGAAACCGGCGCAAAACTGACAATTAATTGTAACGTTCAGAGCCTCTTAATGACGATGGAACACACAAATTGCGTCGCGATTCAATACATCGTCCTATAGCCGACTTGTATCCAAGGGTCTAGTGCTGCCTCGGGCACCTTTTGGTCGTTCTCCTATGAGTCTAGTTTATCGAATCCAGCGCAAAACTGACAGTGAATTGTAACGTTCAGAGCCTCTTAATGACGATGGAACACACAAATTGCGTCGCGATTCAATACATCGTCCTACAGCCGACTTGTATCCAAGGGTCTAGTGTTGCCTCGGGCACCTTTTGGTCGTTCTCGTATGAGTCTAGTTTATCGAATCCAGCGCAAAACTGACAGTGAATTGTAACGTTCAGAGCCTCTTAATGACGATGGAACACACAAATTGCGTCGCGATTCAATACATCGTCCTCCAGCCTACTTATCTCAGAGGTACTATAGCTACCGCGGGCACCTTTTGGTCGTTCTCCTGTGAGTCTAGCTTATCGAATCCCTTCGCAAAACTGACAGTTAATTTAACGTTCAGAGCCTCTTAATGACGATGGAACACACAAATTGCGTCGCGATTCAATACATCGTCCTCCAGCCGACTAGTCTCCTAGGGTCTAGAGCTGCCTCGGGCACCATATGGTCGTTCTCCTGTGAGTCTAGATTTTCGAATCCGACGCAAAACTGACAGTTAATTGTAAGGTTCAGAGCCTCTTAATGACGATGGATCACACAAATTGCGTCGCGATTCAATACATCGTCCTACTGCCGACGGGTCTCCAAGGGTCTATTGCTGCCTCGGGCACCTTATGGTCGTTCTCCTGTGAGTCTAGTTTTTCGAATCCGACGCAAAACTGACAGTTAATTGTAACGTTCAGAGCCTCTTAATGACGATGGAACACACAAATTGCGTCGCGATTCAATACATCGTCCTCCAGCCGACTTGTCTCCAAGGATCTATTGCTGCCTCGGGCACCTTATGGTCATTCTCCTGTGAGTCTAGTTTTTCGATTCCGACGCAAAACTGACAGTAATTTTTAATGTTCAGAGCCTCTTAATGACGATGGAACACACAACTTGCGACGCGATTCAATACATCGTCCTCCAGCCGACGTGTCTCCAAGGGTCTAGCGCTGCCTCGGGCACCTTATGGTCGTTCTTTTGTGAGTCCAGATTTTCGAATCCGACGCAAAACTGACAGTTAATTGTAAGGTTCAGAGCCTCTTAATGACGATGGAACACACAAATTGCGTCGCGATTCAATACATCTTCCTCCAGTCGACTTGTCTCCAAGGATCTATAGCTGCCTCGGGCACCTTATCGTCATTCTCCTGTGAGTCTAGTTTACCGAATCCGATGCAAAACTGATAATTAATTGTAACGTTCAGAACCTATTAAAGACGATGGAACACACAAATTGCGTCGCGATTCAATACATCGTCCTCCAGCCGACTTGTCTCCGAGGTAGTATTGCTGCCCCGGGCACCTTTTGGTCGTTCTCCTATGAGTCTAGTTTTTCGAATCCGGCGCAAAACTGACAGTTAATTGTACGTTCAGAGCCTGTTAATGACGATGGAACACACAAATTGCGGCGCGATTCAATACATCGTCCTCCAGCCGACTTGTCTCCGAGGTAGTATTGCTGCCCCGGGCACCTTTTCGTCGTTCTCCTATGAGTCTAGTTTTTCGAATCCGGCGCAAAACTGACAATTCATTGTAACGTTCAGAGCCTCTTAATGACGATGGAACACACAAATTGCGTCGCGATTCAATACATCGTCCTATAGCCGACTTGTATCCAAGGGTCTAGTGCTGCCTCGGGCACCTTTTGGTCGTTCTCCTATGAGTCTAGTTTATCGAATCCAGCGCAAAACTGACAGTGAATTGTAACGTTCAGAGCCTCTTAATGACGATGGAACACACAAATTGCGTCGCGATTCAATACATCGTCCTATAGCCGACTTGTATCCAAGGGTCTAGTGCTGCCTCGGGCACCTTTTGGTCGTTCTCCTATGAGTCTAGTTTATCGAATCCAGCGCAAAACTGACAGTGAATTGTAACGTTCAGAGCCTCTTAATGACGATGGAACACACAAATTGCGTCGCGATTCAATACATCGTCCTCCAGCCTACTTGTCTCAGAGGTACTATAGCTACCGCGGGCACCTTTTGGTCGTTCTCCTGTGAGTCTAGCTTATCGAATCCCTTCGCAAAACTGACAGTTAATTTAACGTTCAGAGCCTCTTAATGACGATGGAACACACAAATTGCGTCGCGATTCAATACATCGTCCTCCAGCCGACTAGTCTCCTAGGGTCTAGTGCTGCCTCGGGCACCTTATGGTCGTTCTCCTGTGAGTCTAGATTTTCGGGTCCGACGCAAAACTGACAGTTAATTGTAAGGTTCAGAGCCTCTTAATGACGATGGATCACACAAATTGCGTCGCGATTCAATACATCGTCCTACTGCCGACGTGTCTCCAAGGGTCTATTGCTGCCTCGGGCACCTTATGGTCGTTCTCCTGTGAGTCTAGTTTTTCGAATCCGACGCAAAACTGACAGTTAATTGTAACGTTCAGAGCCTGTTAATGACGATGGAACACACAAATTGCGTCGCGATTCAACACATCGTCCTCCAGCCGACTTGCCTCCAAGGGTCTATTGCTGCCTCGGGCACCTTATGGTCGTTCTCCTGTGAGTCTAGTTTTTCGATTCCGACGCAAAACTGACAGTAATTTTTAATGTTCAGAGCCTCTTAATGACGATGGAACACACAACTTGCGACGCGATTCAATACATCGTCCTCCAGCCGACGTGTCTCCAAGGGTCTAGCGCTGCCTCGGGCACCTTATGGTCGTTCTTTTGTGAGTCCAGATTTTCGAATGCGACGCAAAACTGACAGTTAATTGTAAGGTTCAGAGCCTCTTAATGACGATGGAACACACAAATTGCGTCGCGATTCAATACATCTTCCTCCAGTCGACTTGTCTCCAAGGATCTATAGCTGCCTCGGGCACCTTATCGTCATTCTCCTGTGAGTCTAGTTTACCGAATCCGATGCAAAACTGATAATTAATTGTAACGTTCAGAGCCTATTAAAGACGATGGAACACACAAATTGCGTCGCGATTCAATACATCGTCCTCCAGCCGACTTGTCTCCGAGGTAGTATTGCTGCCCCGGGCACCTTTTGGTCGTTCTCCTATGAGTCTAGTTTTTCGAATCCGGCGCAAAACTGACAGTTAATTGTACGTTCAGAGCCTGTTAATGACGATGGAACACACAAATTGCGTCGCGATTCAATACATCGTCCTATAGCCGACTTGTATCCAAGGGTCTAGTGCTGCCTCGGGCACCTTTTGGTCGTTCTCCTATGAGTCTAGTTTATCGAATCCAGCGCAAAACTGACAGTGAATTGTAACGTTCAGAGCCTCTTAATGACGATGGAACACACAAATTGCGTCGCGATTCAATACATCGTCCTCCAGCCTACTTGTCTCAGAGGTACTATAGCTACCGCGGGCACCTTTTGGTCGTTCTCCTGTGAGTCTAGCTTATCGAATCCCTTCGCAAAACTGACAGTTGATTTAACGTTCAGAGCCTCTTAATGACGATGGATCACACAAATTGCGTCGCGATTCAATACATCGTCCTACTGCCGACGTGTCTCCAAGGGTCTATTGCTGCCTCGGGCACCTTATGGTCGTTCTCCTGTGAGTCTAGTTTTTCGAATCCGACGCAAAACTGTCAGTTAATTGTAACGTTCAGAGCCTCTTAATGACGATGGAACACACAAATTGCGTCGCGATTCAATACATCGTCCTCCAGCCGACTAGTCTCCTAGGGTCTAGTGCTGCCTCGGGCACCTTATGGTCGTTCTCCTGTGAGTCTAGATTTTCGGGTCCGACGCAAAACTGACAGTTAATTGTAAGGTTCAGAGCCTCTTAATGACGATGGATCACACAAATTGCGTCGCGATTCAATACATCGTCCTACTGCCGACGTGTCTCCAAGGGTCTATTGCTGCCTCGGGCACCTTATGGTCGTTCTCCTGTGAGTCTAGTTTTTCGAATCCGACGCAAAACTGACAGTTAATTGTAACGTTCAGAGCCTGTTAATGACGATGGAACACACAAATTGCGTCGCGATTCAATACATCGTCCTCCAGCCGACTTGCCTCCAAGGGTCTATTGCTGCCTCGGGCACCTTATGGTCGTTCTCCTGTGAGTCTAGTTTTTCGATTCCGACGCAAAACTGACAGTAATTTTTAATGTTCAGAGCCTCTTAATGACGATGGAACACACAACTTGCGACGCGATTCAATACATCGTCCTCCAGCCGACGTGTCTCCAAGGGTCTAGCGCTGCCTCGGGCACCTTATGGTCGTTCTTTTGTGAGTCCAGATTTTCGAATGCGACGCAAAACTGACAGTTAATTGTAAGGTTCAGAGCCTCTTAATGACGATGGAACACACAAATTGCGTCGCGATTCAATACATCTTCCTCCAGTCGACTTGTCTCCAAGGATCTATAGCTGCCTCGGGCACCTTATCGTCATTCTCCTGTGAGTCTACTTTACCGAATCCGAATCAAAACTGATAATTAATTGTAACGTTCAGAGCCTATTAAAGACGATGGAACACACAAATTGCGTCGCGATTCAATACATCGTCCTCCAGCCGACTTGTCTCCGAGGTAGTATTGCTGCCCCGGGCACCTTTTGGTCGTTCTCCTATGAGTCTAGTTTTTCGAATCCGGCGCAAAACTGACAGTTAATTGTACGTTCAGAGCCTGTTAATGACGATGGAAGACACAAATTACGGCGCGATTCAATACATCGTCCTCCAGCCGACTTGTCTCCGAGGTAGTATTGCTGCCCCGGGCACCTTTTCGTCGTTCTCCTATGAGTCTAGTTTATCCAATTCGGCGCAAAACTGACAATTAATTGTAACGTTCAGAGCCTCTTAATGACGATGGAACACACAAATTGCGTCGCGATTCAATTCTTCGTCCTATAGCCGACTTGTATCCAAGGGTCTAGTGCTGCCTCGGGCACCTTTTGGTCGTTCTCCTATGAGTCTAGTTTATCGAATCCAGCGCAAAACTGACATTGAATTGTAACGTTCAGAGCCTCTTAATGACGATGGAACACACAAATTGCGTCGCGATTCAATACATCGTCCTCCAGCCTATTTGTCTCAGAGGTACTATAGCTACCGCGGGCACCTTTTGGTCGTTCTCCTGTGAGTGTAGCTTATCGAATCCCTTCGCAAAACTGACAGTTAATTTAACGTTCAGAGCCTCTTAATGACGATGGAACACACAAATTGCGTCGCGATTCAATACATCGTCCTCCAGCCGACTAGTCTCCTAGGGTCTAGTGCTGCCTCGGGCACCTTATGGTCGTTCTCCTGTGAGTCTAGATTTTCGAATCCGACGCAAAACTGACAGTTAATTGTAAGGTTCAGAGCCTCTTAATGACGATGGATCACACAAATTGCGTCGCGATTCAATACATCGTCCTACTGCCGACGTGTCTCCAAGGGTCTATTGCTGCCTCGGGCACCTTATGGTCGTTCTCCTGTGAGTCTAGTTTTTCGAATCCGACGCAAAACTGTCAGTTAATTGTAACGTTCAGAGCCTCTTAATGACGATGGAACACACAAATTGCGTTGCGATTCAATACATCGTCCTCCAGCCGACTTGTCTCCAAGGGTCTATTGCTGCCTCGGGCACCGTATGGTCGTTCTCCTGTGAGTCTAGTTTTTCGAATGCAATGCAAAACTGCCAGTGAATTGTAAGGTTCAGAGCCTCTTAATGACGATGAAACACACAAATTGCGTCGCGAATCAATACATCGTCCTCCAGGCGACCTGTCTCCAAGAGTCTATTGCTGCCTCGGGCACCTTATGGTCGTTCTCCTGTGAGTCTAGTTTTTCGAATCCGACGCAAAACTGACAGTTAATTGTAACGTTCAGAGCCTCTTAATGACGATGGAACACACAAATTGCGTCGCGATTCGATACATCGTCCTCCAGCCGAATTGTCTCCAAGGGTCTAGTGCTGCCTCGGGCGCCTTATGGTCGTTCTCATGTGAGTCTAGATTTTCGAATCCGACGCAAAACTGACAGTAAATTGTATCGTTCAGAGCCTCTTAATGACGATGGAACACACAAATTGCGTCGCGATACAATACATCGTCCTACAGCCGACTTGTCTCCAAGGGTCTAGTGCTGCCTCGGGCACCTTATGGTCGTTCTCCTGTGAGTCTCGTTTTTCGAATCCGACGCAAAACTGACAGTTAATTGTAATGTTGAGAGCCTGTTAATGACGATGGAACACACAATTTGCGTCGCGATTCAATAGTTTGTCCTCCAGCCGAATTGTCTCCAAGGGTCTAGTGCTGCCTCGGGCACCTTATGGTCGTTCTCCTATAAGTCTAGATTTTCGAATCAGACGCAAAACTGACAGTTAATTGTAACGTTCAGAGCCTGTTAATGACGATGGAACACACAAATTGCGTCGCGATTCAATACATCGTCCTCCAGCCGACTTGTCTCAGTGGTACTATTGCTGCACCGGGCACCTTTTGGTCGATCTCCTATGAGTCTAGTTTATCGAATCCGGTGGAAAACTGACAGTTAATTGTAAGGTTCAGAGCCTCTTAATGACGATGGAACACACAAGTTGCGTCGCGAATCAATACATCGTCCTCCAGCCGAATTGTCTCCAAGGGTCTAGTGCTGCCTCGGGCACCTTATGGTCGTTCTCCTGTGAGTCTAGATTTTGGAATCCGACGCAAATCTGACAGTGAATTGTAACGTTCTGAGCCTCTTAATGACGATGGGACACACAAATTGCGTCGCGATTCAATACATCGTCCTCCAGCCGACTTGTCTCCAAGGGTCTATTGCTGCCTCGGGCACCTTATGGTCGTTCTCCTGTGAGTCTCGTTTTTCGAATCCGACGCAAAACTGACAGTTAATTGTAATGTTGAGAGCCTGTTAATGACGATGGAGCACAGAAATTGCGTCGCGATTCAATACATCGTCCTCCAGCCGAATTGTCTCCAAGGGTCTAGTGCTGCCTCGGGCACCTTATGGTCGTTCTTCTGTGAGTCCAGATTTTCGAATCCGACGCTTAACTGACAGTTAATTGTAACGTTCAGAGCCTCTTAATGACGATGGAACACACAAATTGCGTCGCGATTCAATACATCGTCCTCCAGCCGACTTGTCTCCAAGGGTCTAGTGCTGCCTCGGGAACCTTATGGTCGTTCTTCTGTGAATCTAGATTTTCGAATCCGACGCAAAACTGACAGTTAATTGTAAGTTTCAGAGCCTCTTAATGACGATGGAACACTCAAATTTCGTCGCGATTCAGTACATCGTCCTCCAGCCGACCTGTCTCCAAGGGTCTATTGCTGCTTCGGGCACCTTAGGGTCGTTGTCTTGTGAGTCTAGTTTTTCGAATCCGACGCAAAACTGACAGTTAATTGTAACGTTCAGAGCCTCGTAATGACGATGGAACACACAAATTGCGTCGCGAATCAATACATCGTCCTCCAGCCGACTTGTCTCCAAGGGTCTATTGCTGCCTCGGGCACCTTATGGTCGTTCTCCTGTGAGTCTAGTATTTCGATTCCGACGCAAAACTGACAGTTAATTGTAATGTTCAGAGCCTCTTAATGACGATGGAACACACAAATTGCGACGCGATTCAATACATCGTCCTCCAGCCGACTTGTCTCCAAGGGTCTAGCGCTGCCTCGGGCACCTTATGGTCGTTCTTTTGTGAGTCCAGATTTTCGTATCCGACGCAAAACTGATAGTTAATTGTAAGGTTCAGAGCCTCTTAATGACGATGGAACACACAAATTGCGTCGCGATTCAATACATCTTCCTCCAGCCGACTTGTCTCCAAGGATCTATAGCTGCCTCGGGCAGCTTATCGTCATTCTCCTGTGAGTCTAGTTTACCGAATCCGATACAAAACTGATAATTAATTGTAACGTTCAGAGCCTGTTAAAGACGATGGAACACACAAATTGCGTCGCGATTCAATACATCGTCCTCCAGCCGAGTTGTCTCCGAAGTAGTATTGCTGCCCCGGGCACCTTTTGGTCGTTCTCCTATGAGTCTAGTTTTTCGAATCCGGCGCAAAACTGACAGTTAATTGTAACGTTCAGAGCCTGTTAATGACGATGGAACACACAAATTGCGGCGCGATTCAATACATCGTCCTCCAGCCGACTTGTCTCCGAGGTAGTATTGCTGCCCCGGGCACCTTTTCGTCGTTCTCCTATGAGTTAGTTTTTCGAATCCGGCGCAAAACTGACAATTAATTGTAACGTTCAGAGCCTCTTAATGACGATGGAACACACAAATTGCGTCGCGATTCAATACATCGTCCTCCAGCCGAATTGTCTCCAAGGGTCTAGTGCTGCCTCGGGCACCTTATGGTAGTTCTCCTATGAGTCTAGATTTTCGAATCCGACGCAAAACTGACAGTGAATTGTAACGTTCAGAGCCTGTTAATGACGATGGAACACTCAAATTGCGTCGCGATTCAATACATCGTCCTCCAGCCGACTTGTCTCCAAGGGTCTATTGCTGCCTCGGGCACCTTATGGTCGTTCTCCTGTGAGTCTAGTTTTTCGAATCCGGTGCAAAACTGACAGTTAATTGTAACGTTCAGAGCCTGTTAATGACGATGGAACACACAAATTGCGTGGCGATTGAATACATCGACCTCCAGCCGACTTGTCTCCGAGGTAGTATTGCTGCCCCGGGCACCTTTTGGTCGTTCTCCTATGAGTCTAGTTTTTCGAATCCGGCGCAAAACTGACAGTTAATTGTACGTTCAGAGCCTGTTAATGACGATGGAACACACAAATTGCGGCGCGATTCAATACATCGTCCTCCAGCCGACTTGTCTCCGAGGTAGTATTGCTGCCCCGGGCACCTTTTCGTCGGTCTCCTATGAGTCTAGTTTTTCGAATCCGGCGCAAAACTGACAATTAATTGTAACGTTCAGATTCTCTTAATGACGATGGAACACACAAATTGCGTCGCGATTCAGTACTTCGTCCTATAGCCGACTTGTATCCAAGGGTCTAGTGCTGCCTCGGGCACCTTTTGGTCGTTCTCCTATGAGTCTAGTTTATCGAATCCAGCGCAAAACTGACAGTGAATTGTAACGTTCAGAGCCTCTTAATGACGATGGAACACACAAATTGCGTCGCGATTCAATACATCGTCCTCCAGCCGACTAGTCTCCTAGGGTCTAGTGCTGCCTCGGGCACCTTATGGTCGTTCTCCTGTGAGTCTAGTTTTTCGAATCCAACGCAAAACTGACAGTTAATTGTAACGTTCAGAGCCTCTTAATGACGATGGAACACACAAATTGCGTCGCGATTCAATACATCGTCCTCCAGCCGAATTGTCTCCAAGGGTGTAGTGCTGCCTCGGGCGCCTTATGGTCGTTCTCCTGTGAGCCTAGATTTTCGAATCCGACGCAAAACTGACAGTTAATTGTATCGTTCAGAGCCTCTTAATGACGATGGAACACACAAATTGCGTCGCGATACAATACATCGTCCTACAGCCGACTTGTCTCCAAGGGTCTAGTGCTGCCTCGGGCACCTTATGGTCGTTCTCCTGTGAGTCTCGTTTTTCGAATCCGACGCAAAACTGACAGTTAATTGTAATGTTGAGAGCCTGTTAATGACGATGGAACACACAAATTGCGTCGCGATTCAATACATTGTCCTCCAGCCGAATTGTCTCCAAGGGTCTAGTGCTGCCTCGGGCACCTTATGGTCGTTCTCCTATGAGTCTAGATTTTCGAATCAGACGCAAAACTGACAGTGAATTGTAACGTTCAGAGCCTGTTAATGACGATGGAACACACAAATTGCGTCGCGATTCAATACATCGTCCTCCAGCCGACTTGTCTCAGTGGTACTATTGCTGCCCCGGGCACCTTTTGGTCGATCTCCTATGAGTCTAGTTTATCGAATCCGGTGGAAAACTGACTGTTAATTGTAAGGTTCAGAGCCTCTTAATGACGATGGAACACACAAGTTGCGTCGCGAATCAATACATCGTCCTCCAGCCGAATTGTCTCCAAGGGTCTAGTGCTGCCTCGGGCACCTTATGGTCGTTCTCCTGTGAGTCTAGATTTTCGAATCCGACGCAAATCTGACAGTGAATTGTAACGTTCAGAGCCTCTTAATGACGATGGAACACACAAATTGCGTCGCGATTCAATTCATCGTCCTCCAGCCGACTTGTCTCCAAGGGTCTTTTGCTGCCTCGGGCACCTAATGGTCGTTCTCCTGTGAGTCTAGTTTAACGAATCCGGCGCAAAACTGACAGTTAATTGTAACGTTCTGAGCCTCTTAATGACGATGGGACACACAAATTGCGTCGCGATTCAATACATCGTCCTCCAGCCGACTTGTCTCCAAGGGTCTATTGCTGCCTCGGGCACCTTATGGTCGTTCTCCTGTGAGTCTCGTTTTTCGAATCCGACGCAAAACTGACAGTTAATTGTAATGTTGAGAGCCTGTTAATGACGATGGAACACAGAAATTGCGTCGCGATTCAATACATCGTCCTCCAGCCGAATTGTCTCCAAGGGTCTAGTGCTGCCTCGGGCACCTTATGGTCGTTCTTCTGTGAGTCCAGATTTTCGAATCCGACGCTTAACTGACAGTTAATAGTAACGTTCAGAGCCTCTTAATGACGATGGAACACACAAATTGCGTCGCGATTCAATACATCGTCCTCCAGCCGACTTGTCTCCAAGGGTCCAGTGCTGCCTCGGGCACCTTATGGTCGTTCTTCTGTGAATCTAGATTTTCGAATCCGACGCAAAACTGACAGTTAATTGTAAGTTTCAGAGCCTCTTAATGACGATGGAACACTCAAATTGCGTCGCGATTCAGTACATCGTCCTCCAGCCGACCTGTCTCCAAGGGTCTATTGCTGCTTCGGGCACCTTAGGGTCGTTGTCTTGTGAGTCTAGTTTTTCGAATCCGACGCAAAACTGACAGTTAATTGTAACGTTCAGAGCCTCGTAATGACGATGGAACACACAAATTGCGTCGCGATTCAATACATCGTCCTCCAGCCGAATTGCCTCGAAGGGTCTAGTGCTGCCTCGGGCGCCTTATGGTCGTTCTCCTGTGACTCTAGATTTTCGAATCCGACGCAAAACTGACAGTTAATTGTAACGTTCAGTGCCTCTTAATGACGATGGAACACACAAATTGCGTCGCGATTCAATACATCGTCCTCCAGCCGACTTGTCTCCGAGGTAGTATTGCTGCCACGGGCACCTTATGGTCGTTCTCCTGTGAGTCTAGATTTTCGAATACGACGCAAAACTGCCAGTGAATTGAAACGTTCAGAGCCTCTTAATGACGGTGGAACACACAAATTGCGTCGCGATTCAATACATCGTCCTCCAGCCGACTTGTCTCCAAGGGTCTATTGCTGCCTCGGGCACCTTATGGTCGTTCTCCTGTGCGTCTAGTTTATCGAATCCGGCGCAAAACTGACAGTTAATTGTAACGTTCAGAGCCTCTTAATGACGATGGGACACACAAATTGCGTCGCGATTCAATACATCGTCCTCCAGCCGACTTGTCTCCAAGGGTCTAGTGCTGCCTCGGGCACCTTATGGTCGTTCTTCTGTGAGTCTAGATTTTCGAATCCGACGCAAAACTGACAGTTAATTGTAAGGTTCAGAGCCTCTTAATGACGATGGAACACACAAATTGCGTCGCGATTCAATACATCGTCCTCCAGCCGAATTGTCTCCAAGGGTCTAGTGCTGCCTCGGGCGCCTTATGGTCGTTCTCCTGTGAGTCTAGATTTTCGAATCCGAAGCAAAACTGACAGTTAATTGTAACGTTCAGAGCCTGTTAATGACGATGGAACACACAAATTGCGTCGCGATTCAATACATCGTCCTACAGCCGTCTTGTCTCCAAGGGTCTAGTGCTGCCTCGGGCACCTTATGGTCGTTCTCCTGTGAGTCTCGTTTTTTGAATCCGACGCAAAACTGACAGTTAATTGTAATGTTGAGAGCCTGTTAATGACGATGGAACACACAAATTGCGTCGCGATTCAATACATCGTCCTCCAGCCGAATTGTCTCCAAGGGTCTAGTGCTGCCTCGGGCACCTTATGGTCGTTCTTCTGTGAGTCTAGATTTTCGAATCCGACGCAAAACTGACAGTTGATTGTAAGGTTCAGAGCCGGATAATGACGATGGAACACACAAATTGCGTCGCGATTCAATACATCGTCCTACAGCCGACTTGTCTCCAAGGGTCTAGTGCTGCCTCGGGCACCTTATGGTCGTTCTCCTATGAGTCTAGATTTTCGAATCCGACGCAAAACTGACAGTGAATTGTAACGTTATGAGCCTGTTAATGACGATGGAACACACAAATTGCGTCGCGATTCAATACATCGTCGTCCAGCCGACTTGTCTCCAAGGGTCTATCGCTGCCTCTGGCACCTTGTGGTCGTTCTCCTGTGAGTCTAGTTTTTCGAATGCGATGCAAAACTGACAGTTAATTGTAACGTTCAGAGCCTGTTAATGACGATGGAACACACAAATTGCGTCGCGATTCAATACATCGTCCTCCAGCCGACTTGTCTCAGTGGTACTATTGCTGCCCCGGGCACCTTTTGGTCGATCTCCTATGAGTCTAGTTTATCGAATCCGGTGGAAAACTGACAGTTAATTGTAAGGTTCAGAGCCTCTTAATGACGATGGAACACACAAGTTGCGTCGCGAATCAATACATCGTCCTCCAGCCGAATTGTCTCCAAGGGTCTAGTGCTGCCTCGGGCACCTTATGGTCGTTCTCCTGTGAGTCTAGATTTTCGAATCCGACGCAAATCTGAATGTGAATTGTAACGTTCAGAGCCTCTTAATGACGATGGAACACACAAATTGCGTCGCGATTCAATTCATCGTCGTCCAGCCGAATTGTCTCCAAGGGTCTATTGCTGCCTCGGGCACCTTATGGTCGTTCTCCAGTGAGTCTAGTTTATCGAATCCGGCGCAAAACTGACAGTTAATTGTAACGTTCAGAGCCTCTTAATGACGATGGGACACACAAATTGCGTCGCGATTCAATACATCGTCCTCCAGCCGACTTGTCTCCAAGGGTCTAGTGCTGCCTCGGGCACCTTATGGTCGTTCTTCTGTGAGTCTAGATTTTCGAATCCGACGCAAAACTGACAGTTAATTGTAAGGTTCAGAGCCTCTTAATGACGATGGAACACACAAATTGCGTCACGATTCAATACATCATCCTCCAGCCGAATTGTCTCCAAGGGTCTAGTGCTGCCTCGGGCACCTTGTGGTCGTTCTCCTGTGAGTCTAGTTTTTCGAATGCGATGCAAAACTGACAGTTAATTGTAACGTTCAGAGCCTGTTAATGACGATGGAACACACAAATTGCGTCGCGATTCAATACATCGTCCTACAGCCGACTTGTCTCCAAGGGTCTAGTGCTGCCTCGGGCACCTTATGGTCGTTCTCCTATGAGTCTAGATTTTCGAATCCGACGCAAAACTGACAGTGAATTGTAACGTTCAGAGCCTGTTAATGACGATGGAACACACAAATTGCGTCGCGATTCAATACATCGTCGTCCAGCCGACTTGTCTCCAAGGGTCTATTGCTGCCTCGGGCACCTTGTGGTCGTTCTCCTGTGAGTCTAGTTTTTCGAATGCGATGCAAAACTGACAGTTAATTGTAACGTTCAGAGCCTGTTAATGACGATGGAACACACAAATTGCGTCGCGATTCAATACATCGTCCTCCAGCCGACTTGTCTCAGTGGTACTATTGCTGCCCCGGGCACCTTTTGGTCGATCTCCTATGAGTCTAGTTTAACGAATCCGGTGGAAAACTGACAGTTAATTGTAACGTTCAGAGCCTCTTAATGACGATGGAACACACAAATTGCGTCGCGATTCAATTCATCGTCGTCCAGCCGACTTGTCTCCAAGGGTCTATTGCTGCCTCGGGCACCTAATGGTCGTTCTCCTGTGAGTCTAGTTTATCGAATCCGGCGCAAAACTGACAGTTAATTGTAACGTTCAGAGCCTCTTAATGACGATGGGACATACAAATTGCGTCGCGATTCAATACATCGTCCTCCAGCCGACTTGTCTCCAAGGGTCTATTGCTGCCTCGGGCACCTTATGGTCGTTCTCCTGTGAGTCTCGTTTTTCGAATCCGACGCAAAACTGACAGTTAATTGTAATGTTGAGAGCCTGTTAATGACGATGGAACACACTAATTGCGTCGCGATTCAATACATCGTCGTCCAGCCGAATTGCCTCGAAGGGTCTAGTGCTGCCTCGGGCACCTTATGGTCGTTCTCCTGTGAGTCTAGATTTTCGAATCCGACGCAAAACTGACAGTTAATTGTAACGTTCAGAGCCTCTTAATGACGATGGAACACACAAATTGCGTCGCGATTCAATACATCGTCCTACAGCCGACTTGTCTCCAAGGGTCTAGTGCTGCCTCGGGCACCTTATGGTCGTTCTCCTATGAGTCTAGATTTTCGAATCCGACGCAAAACTGACAGTGAATTGTAACGTTCAGAGCCTGTTAATGACGATGGAACACACAAATTGCGTCGCGATTCAATACATCGTCCTCCAGCCGACTTGTCTCCAAGGGTCTATTGCTACCTCGGGCACCTTATGGTCGTTCTCCTGTGAGTCTAGTTTTTCGATTCCGACGCAAAACTGACAGTAATTTTTAATGTTCAGAGCCTCTTAATGACGATGGAACACACAACTTGCGACGCGATTCAATACATCGTCCTCCAGCCGACGTGTCTCCAAGGGTCTAGCGCTGCCTCGGGCACCTTATGGTCGTTCTTTTGTGAGTCCAGATTTTCGAATCCGACGCAAAACTGACAGTTAATTGTAAGGTTCAGAGCCTCTTAATGACGATGGAACACACAAATTGCGTAGCGATTCAATACATCTTCCTCCAGTCGACTTGTCTCCAAGGATCTATAGCTGCCTCGGGCACCTTATCGTCATTCTCCTGTGAGTCTAGTTTACCGAATCCGATGCAAAACTGATAATTAATTGTAACGTTCAGAGCCTATTAAAGACGATGGAACACACAAATTGCGTCGCGATTCAATACATCGTCCTCCAGCCGACTTGTCTCCGAGGTAGTATTGCTGCCCCGGGCACCTTTTGGTCGTTCTCCTATGAGTCTAGTTTTTCGAATCCGGCGCAAAACTGACAGTTAATTGTACGTTCAGAGCCTGTTAATGACGATGGAACACACAAATTGCGGCGCGAGTCAATACATCGTCCTCCAGCCGACTTGTCTCCGAGGTAGTATTGCTGCCCCGGGCACCTTTTCGTCGTTCTCCTATGAGTCTAGTTTTTCGAATCCGGCGCAAAACTGACAATTAATTGTAACGTTCAGAGCCTCTTAATGACGATGGAACACACAAATTGCGTCGCGATTCAATACATCGTCCTATAGCCGACTTGTATCCAAGGGTCTAGTGCTGCCTCGGGCACCTTTTGGTCGTTCTCCTATGAGTCTAGTTTATCGAATCCAGCGAAACTGACAGTGAATTGTAACGTTCAGAGCCTCTTAATGACGATGGAACACACAAATTGCGTCGCGATTCAATACATCGTCCTCCAGCCTACTTGTCTCAGAGGTACTATAGCTACCGCGGGCACCTTTTGGTCGTTCTCCTGTGAGTCTAGCTTATCGAATCCCTTCGCAAAACTGACAGTTAATTTAACGTTCAGAGCCTCTTAATGACGATGGAACACACAAATTGCGTCGCGATTCAATACATCGTCCTCCAGCCGACTAGTCTCCTAGGGTCTAGAGCTGCCTCGGGCACCTTATGGTCGTTCTCCTGTGAGTCTAGATTTTCGAATCCGACGCAAAACTGACAGTTAATTGTAAGGTTCAGAGCCTCTTAATGACGATGGATCACACAAATTGCGTCGCGATTCAATACATCGTCCTACTGCCGACGTGTCTCCAAGGGTCTATTGCTGCCTCGGGCACCTTATGGTCGTTCTCCTGTGAGTCTAGTTTTTCGAATCCGACGCAAAACTGACAGTTAATTGTAACGTTCAGAGCCTCTTAATGACGATGGAACACACAAATTGCGTCGCGATTCAATACATCGTCCTCCAGCCGACTTGTCTCCAAGGGTCTATTGCTGCCTCGGGCACCTTATGGTCGTTCTCCTGTGAGTCTAGTTTTTCGATTCCGACGCAAAACTGACAGTAATTTTTAATGTTCAGAGCCTCTTAATGACGATGGAACACACAACTTGCGACGCGATTCAATACATCGTCCTCCAGCCGACGTGTCTCCAAGGGTCTAGCGCTGCCTCGGGCACCTTATGGTCGTTCTTTTGTGAGTCCAGATTTTCGAATCCGACGCAAAACTGACAGTTAATTGTAAGGTTCAGAGCCTCTTAATGACGATGGAACACACAAATTGCGTCGCGATTCAATACATCTTCCTCCAGTCGACTTGTCTCCAAGGATCTATAGCTGCCTCGGGCACCTTATCGTCATTCTCCTGTGAGTCTAGTTTACCGAATCCGATGCAAAACTGATAATTAATTGTAACGTTCAGAGCCTATTAAAGACGATGGAACACACAAATTGCGTCGCGATTCAATACATCGTCCTCCAGCCGACTTGTATCCAAGGGTCTAGTGCTGCCTCGGGCACCTTTTGGTCGTTCTCCTATGAGTCTAGTTTATCGAATCCAGCGCAAAACTGACAGTGAATTGTAACGTTCAGAGCCTCTTAATGACGATGGAACACACAAATTGCGTCGCGATTCAATACATCTTCCTCCAGTCGACTTGTCTCCAAGGATCTATAGCTGCCTCGGGCACCTTATCGTCATTCTCCTGTGAGTCTAGTTTACCGAATCCGATGCAAAACTGATAATTAATTGTAACGTTCAGAGCCTATTAAAGACGATGGAACACACAAATTGCGTCGCGATTCAATACATCGTCCTCCAGCCGACTTGTCTCCGAGGTAGTATTGGTGCCCCGGGCACCTTTTGGTCGTTCTCCTATGAGTCTAGTTTTTCGAATCCGGCGCAAAACTGACAGTTAATTGTACGTTCAGAGCCTGTTAATGACGATGGAACACACAAATTGCGGCGCGATTCAATACATCGTCCTCCAGCCGACTTGTCTCCGAGGTAGTATTGCTGCCCCGGGCACCTTTTCGTCGTTCTCCTATGAGTCTAGTTTTTCGAATCCGGCGCAAAACTGACAATTAATTGTTACGTTCAGAGCCTCTTAATGACGATAGAACACACAAATTGCGTCGCGATTCAATACATCGTCCTATAGCCGACTTGTATCCAAGGGTCTAGTGCTGCCTCGGGCACCTTTTGGTCGTTCTCCTATAAGTCTAGTTTATCGAATCCAGCGCAAAACTGACAGTGAATTGTAACGTTCAGAGCCTCTTAATGACGATGGAACACACAAATTGCGTCGCGATTCAATACATCGTCCTATAGCCGACTTGTATCCAAGGGTCTAGTGCTGCCTCGGGCACCTTTTGGTCGTTCTCCTATGAGTCTAGTTTATCGAATCCAGCGAAACTGACAGTGAATTGTAACGTTCAGAGCCTCTTAATGACGATGGAACACACAAATTGCGTCGCGATTCAATTCATCGTCGTCCAGCCGAATTGTCTCCAAGGGTCTATTGCTGCCTCGGGCACCTTATGGTCGTTCTCCAGTGAGTCTAGTTTATCGAATCCGGCGCAAAACTGACAGTTAATTGTAACGTTCAGAGCCTCTTAATGACGATGGGACACACAAATTGCGTCGCGATTCAATACATCGTCCTCCAGCCGACTAGTCTCCAAGGGTCTAGTGCTGCCTCGGGCACCTTATGGTCGTTCTTCTGTGAGTCTAGATTTTCGAATCCGACGCAAAGCTGACAGTTAATTGTAAGGTTCAGAGCCTCTTAATGACGATGGAACACACAAATTGCGTCGCGATTCAATACATCGTCCTCCAGCCGAATTGTCTCCAAGGGTCTAGTGCTGCCTCGGGCACCTTGTGGTCGTTCTCCTGTGAGTCTAGTTTTTCGAATGCGATGCAAAACTGACAGTTAATTGTAACGTTCAGAGCCTGTTAATGACGATGGAACACACAAATTGCGTTGCGATTCAATACATCGTCCTACAGCCGACTTGTCTCCAAGGGTCTAGTGCTGCCTCGGGCACCTTATGGTCGTTCTCCTATGAGTCTAGATTTTCGAATCCGACGCAAAACTGACAGTGAATTGTAACGTTCAGAGCCTGTTAATGACGATGGAACACACAAATTGCGTCGCGATTCAATACATCGTCGTCCAGCCGACTTGTCTCCAAGGGTCTATTGCTGCCTCGGGCACCTTGTGGTCGTTCTCCTGTGAGTCTAGTTTTTCGAATGCGATGCAAAACTGACAGTTAATTGTAACGTTCAGAGCCTGTTAATGACGATGGAACACACAAATTGCGTCGCGATTCAATACATCGTCCTCCAGCCGACTTGTCTCAGTGGTACTATTGCTGCCCCGGGCACCTTTTGGTCGATCTCCTATGAGTCTAGTTTAACGAATCCGGTGGAAAACTGACAGTTAATTGTAAGGTTCAGAGCCTCTTAATGACGATGGAACACACAAGTTGCGTCGCGAATCAATACATCGTCCTCCAGCCGAATTGTCTCCAAGGGTCTAGTGCTGCCTCGGGCACCTTATGGTCGTTCTCCTGTGAGTCTAGATTTTCGAATCCGACGCAAATCTGACAGTGAATTGTAACGTTCAGAGCCTCTTAATGACGATGGAACACACAAATTGCGTCGCGATTCAATTCATCGTCGTCCAGCCGACTTGTCTCCAAGGGTCTATTGCTGCCTCGGGCACCTAATGGTCGTTCTCCTGTGAGTCTAGTTTATCGAATCCGGCGCAAAACTGACAGTTAATTGTAACGTTCAGAGCCTCTTAATGACGATGGGACACACAAATTGCGTCGCGATTCAATACATCGTCCTCCAGCCGACTTGTCTCCAAGGGTCTATTGCTGCCTCGGGCACCTTATGGTCGTTCTCCTGTGAGTCTCGTTTTTCGAATCCGACGCAAAACTGACAGTTAATTGTAATGTTGAGAGCCTGTTAATGACGATGGAACACACTAATTGCGTCGCGATTCAATACATCGTCGTCCAGCCGAATTGCCTCGAAGGGTCTAGTGCTGCCTCGGGCACCTTATGGTCGTTCTCCTGTGAGTCTAGATTTTCGAATCCGACGCAAAACTGACAGTTAATTGTAACGTTCAGAGCCTCTTAATGACGATGGAACACACAAATTGCGTCGCGATTCAATACATCGTCCTACAGCCGACTTGTCTCCAAGGGTCTAGTGCTGCCTCGGGCACCTTATGGTCGTTCTCCTATGAGTCTAGATTTTCGAATCCGACGCAAAACTGACAGTGAATTGTAACGTTCAGAGCCTGTTAATGACGATGGAACACACAAATTGCGTCGCGATTCAATACATCGTCCTCCAGCCGACTTGTCTCCAAGGGTCTATTGCTACCTCGGGCACCTTATGGTCGTTCTCCTGTGAGTCTAGTTTTTCGATTCCGACGCAAAACTGACAGTAATTTTTAATGTTCAGAGCCTCTTAATGACGATGGAACACACAACTTGCGACGCGATTCAATACATCGTCCTCCAGCCGACGTGTCTCCAAGGGTCTAGCGCTGCCTCGGGCACCTTATGGTCGTTCTTTTGTGAGTCCAGATTTTCGAATCCGACGCAAAACTGACAGTTAATTGTAAGGTTCAGAGCCTCTTAATGACGATGGAACACACAAATTGCGTAGCGATTCAATACATCTTCCTCCAGTCGACTTGTCTCCAAGGATCTATAGCTGCCTCGGGCACCTTATCGTCATTCTCCTGTGAGTCTAGTTTACCGAATCCGATGCAAAACTGATAATTAATTGTAACGTTCAGAGCCTATTAAAGACGATGGAACACACAAATTGCGTCGCGATTCAATACATCGTCCTCCAGCCGACTTGTCTCCGAGGTAGTATTGCTGCCCCGGGCACCTTTTGGTCGTTCTCCTATGAGTCTAGTTTTTCGAATCCGGCGCAAAACTGACAGTTAATTGTACGTTCAGAGCCTGTTAATGACGATGGAACACACAAATTGCGGCGCGAGTCAATACATCGTCCTCCAGCCGACTTGTCTCCGAGGTAGTATTGCTGCCCCGGGCACCTTTTCGTCGTTCTCCTATGAGTCTAGTTTTTCGAATCCGGCGCAAAACTGACAATTAATTGTAACTTTCAGAGCCTCTTAATGACGATGGAACACACAAATTGCGTCGCGATTCAATACATCGTCCTATACCCGACTTGTATCCAAGGGTCTAGTGCTGCCTCGGGCACCTTTTGGTCGTTCTCCTATGAGTCTAGTTTATCGAATCCAGCGAAACTGACAGTGAATTGTAACGTTCAGAGCCTCTTAATGACGATGGAACACACAAATTGCGTCGCGATTCAATACATCGTCCTCCAGCCTACTTGTCTCAGAGGTACTATAGCTACCGCGGGCACCTTTTGGTCGTTCTCCTGTGAGTCTAGCTTATCGAATCCCTTCGCAAAACTGACAGTTAATTTAACGTTCAGAGCCTCTTAATGACGATGGAACACACAAATTGCGTCGCGATACAATACATCGTCCTACAGCCGACTTGTCTCCAAGGGTCTAGTGCTGCCTCGGGCACCTTATGGTCGTTCTCCTGTGAGTCTCGTTTTTCGAATCCGACGCAAAACTGACAGTTAATTGTAATGTTGAGAGCCTGTTAATGACGATGGAACACACAAATTGCGTCGCGATTCAATACATCGTCCTACAGCCGACTTGTCTCCAAGGGTCTAGTGCTGCCTCGGGCACCTTATGGTCGTTCTCCTATGAGTCTAGATTTTCGAATCCGACGCAAAACTGACAGTTAATTGTAACGTTCAGAGCCTCTTAATGACGATGGAACACACAACTTGCGTCGCGATTCAATACATCGTCCTCCAGCCGACTTGTCTCCAAGGGTCTAGTGCTGCCTCGGGCACCTTATGGTCGTTCTTCTGTGAGTCTAGATTTTCGAATCCGACGCAAAACTGACAGTTAATTGTAAGGTTCAGAGCCTCTTAATGACGATGGAACACACAAATTGCGTCACGATTCAATACATCATCCTCCAGCCGAATTGTCTCCAAGGGTCTAGTGCTGCCTCGGGCACCTTGTGGTCGTTCTCCTGTGAGTCTAGTTTTTCGAATGCGATGCAAAACTGACAGTTAATTGTAACGTTCAGAGCCTGTTAATGACGATGGAACACACAAATTGCGTCGCGATTCAATACATCGTCCTACAGCCGACTTGTCTCCAAGGGTCTAGTGCTGCCTCGGGCACCTTATGGTCGTTCTCCTATGAGTCTAGATTTTCGAATCCGACGCAAAACTGACAGTGAATTGTAACGTTCAGAGCCTGTTAATGACGATGGAACACACAAATTGCGTCGCGATTCAATACATCGTCGTCCAGCCGACTTGTCTCCAAGGGTCTATTGCTGCCTCGGGCACCTTGTGGTCGTTCTCCTGTGAGTCTAGTTTTTCGAATGCGATGCAAAACTGACAGTTAATTGTAACGTTCAGAGCCTGTTAATGACGATGGAACACACAAATTGCGTCGCGATTCAATACATCGTCCTCCAGCCGACTTGTCTCAGTGGTACTATTGCTGCCCCGGGCACCTTTTGGTCGATCTCCTATGAGTCTAGTTTAACGAATCCGGTGGAAAACTGACAGTTAATTGTAACGTTCAGAGCCTCTTAATGACGATGGAACACACAAATTGCGTCGCGATTCAATTCATCGTCGTCCAGCCGACTTGTCTCCAAGGGTCTATTGCTGCCTCGGGCACCTAATGGTCGTTCTCCTGTGAGTCTAGTTTATCGAATCCGGCGCAAAACTGACAGTTAATTGTAACGTTCAGAGCCTCTTAATGACGATGGGACATACAAATTGCGTCGCGATTCAATACATCGTCCTCCAGCCGACTTGTCTCCAAGGGTCTATTGCTGCCTCGGGCACCTTATGGTCGTTCTCCTGTGAGTCTCGTTTTTCGAATCCGACGCAAAACTGACAGTTAATTGTAATGTTGAGAGCCTGTTAATGACGATGGAACACACTAATTGCGTCGCGATTCAATACATCGTCGTCCAGCCGAATTGCCTCGAAGGGTCTAGTGCTGCCTCGGGCACCTTATGGTCGTTCTCCTGTGAGTCTAGATTTTCGAATCCGACGCAAAACTGACAGTTAATTGTAACGTTCAGAGCCTCTTAATGACGATGGAACACACAAATTGCGTCGCGATTCAATACATCGTCCTACAGCCGACTTGTCTCCAAGGGTCTAGTGCTGCCTCGGGCACCTTATGGTCGTTCTCCTATGAGTCTAGATTTTCGAATCCGACGCAAAACTGACAGTGAATTGTAACGTTCAGAGCCTGTTAATGACGATGGAACACACAAATTGCGTCGCGATTCAATACATCGTCCTCCAGCCGACTTGTCTCCAAGGGTCTATTGCTACCTCGGGCACCTTATGGTCGTTCTCCTGTGAGTCTAGTTTTTCGATTCCGACGCAAAACTGACAGTAATTTTTAATGTTCAGAGCCTCTTAATGACGATGGAACACACAACTTGCGACGCGATTCAATACATCGTCCTCCAGCCGACGTGTCTCCAAGGGTCTAGCGCTGCCTCGGGCACCTTATGGTCGTTCTTTTGTGAGTCCAGATTTTCGAATCCGACGCAAAACTGACAGTTAATTGTAAGGTTCAGAGCCTCTTAATGACGATGGAACACACAAATTGCGTAGCGATTCAATACATCTTCCTCCAGTCGACTTGTCTCCAAGGATCTATAGCTGCCTCGGGCACCTTATCGTCATTCTCCTGTGAGTCTAGTTTACCGAATCCGATGCAAAACTGATAATTAATTGTAACGTTCAGAGCCTATTAAAGACGATGGAACACACAAATTGCGTCGCGATTCAATACATCGTCCTCCAGCCGACTTGTCTCCGAGGTAGTATTGCTGCCCCGGGCACCTTTTGGTCGTTCTCCTATGAGTCTAGTTTTTCGAATCCGGCGCAAAACTGACAGTTAATTGTACGTTCAGAGCCTGTTAATGACGATGGAACACACAAATTGCGGCGCGAGTCAATACATCGTCCTCCAGCCGACTTGTCTCCGAGGTAGTATTGCTGCCCCGGGCACCTTTTCGTCGTTCTCCTATGAGTCTAGTTTTTCGAATCCGGCGCAAAACTGACAATTAATTGTAACGTTCAGAGCCTCTTAATGACGATGGAACACACAAATTGCGTCGCGATTCAATACATCGTCCTATAGCCGACTTGTATCCAAGGGTCTAGTGCTGCCTCGGGCACCTTTTGGTCGTTCTCCTATGAGTCTAGTTTATCGAATCCAGCGAAACTGACAGTGAATTGTAACGTTCAGAGCCTCTTAATGACGATGGAACACACAAATTGCGTCGCGATTCAATACATCGTCCTCCAGCCTACTTGTCTCAGAGGTACTATAGCTACCGCGGGCACCTTTTGGTCGTTCTCCTGTGAGTCTAGCTTATCGAATCCCTTCGCAAAACTGACAGTTAATTTAACGTTCAGAGCCTCTTAATGACGATGGAACACACAAATTGCGTCGCGATTCAATACATCGTCCTCCAGCCGACTAGTCTCCTAGGGTCTAGAGCTGCCTCGGGCACCTTATGGTCGTTCTCCTGTGAGTCTAGATTTTCGAATCCGACGCAAAACTGACAGTTAATTGTAAGGTTCAGAGCCTCTTAATGACGATGGATCACACAAATTGCGTCGCGATTCAATACATCGTCCTACTGCCGACGTGTCTCCAAGGGTCTATTGCTGCCTCGGGCACCTTATGGTCGTTCTCCTGTGAGTCTAGTTTTTCGAATCCGACGCAAAACTGACAGTTAATTGTAACGTTCAGAGCCTCTTAATGACGATGGAACACACAAATTGCGTCGCGATTCAATACATCGTCCTCCAGCCGACTTGTCTCCAAGGGTCTATTGCTGCCTCGGGCACCTTATGGTCGTTCTCCTGTGAGTCTAGTTTTTCGATTCCGACGCAAAACTGACAGTAATTTTTAATGTTCAGAGCCTCTTAATGACGATGGAACACACAACTTGCGACGCGATTCAATACATCGTCCTCCAGCCGACGTGTCTCCAAGGGTCTAGCGCTGCCTCGGGCACCTTATGGTCGTTCTTTTGTGAGTCCAGATTTTCGAATCCGACGCAAAACTGACAGTTAATTGTAAGGTTCAGAGCCTCTTAATGACGATGGAACACACAAATTGCGTCGCGATTCAATACATCTTCCTCCAGTCGACTTGTCTCCAAGGATCTATAGCTGCCTCGGGCACCTTATCGTCATTCTCCTGTGAGTCTAGTTTACCGAATCCGATGCAAAACTGATAATTAATTGTAACGTTCAGAGCCTATTAAAGACGATGGAACACACAAATTGCGTCGCGATTCAATACATCGTCCTCCAGCCGACTTGTATCCAAGGGTCTAGTGCTGCCTCGGGCACCTTTTGGTCGTTCTCCTATGAGTCTAGTTTATCGAATCCAGCGCAAAACTGACAGTGAATTGTAACGTTCAGAGCCTCTTAATGACGATGGAACACACAAATTGCGTCGCGATTCAATACATCTTCCTCCAGTCGACTTGTCTCCAAGGATCTATAGCTGCATCGGGCACCTTATCGTCATTCTCCTGTGAGTCTAGTTTACCGAATCCGATGCAAAACTGATAATTAATTGTAACGTTCAGAGCCTATTAAAGACGATGGAACACACAAATTGCGTCGCGATTCAATACATCGTCCTCCAGCCGACTTGTCTCCGAGGTAGTATTGGTGCCCCGGGCACCTTTTGGTCGTTCTCCTATGAGTCTAGTTTTTCGAATCCGGCGCAAAACTGACAGTTAATTGTACGTTCAGAGCCTGTTAATGACGATGGAACACACAAATTGCGGCGCGATTCAATACATCGTCCTCCAGCCGACTTGTCTCCGAGGTAGTATTGCTGCCCCGGGCACCTTTTCGTCGTTCTCCTATGAGTCTAGTTTTTCGAATCCGGCGCAAAACTGACAATTAATTGTTACGTTCAGAGCCTCTTAATGACGATAGAACACACAAATTGCGTCGCGATTCAATACATCGTCCTATAGCCGACTTGTATCCAAGGGTCTAGTGCTGCCTCGGGCACCTTTTGGTCGTTCTCCTATGAGTCTAGTTTATCGAATCCAGCGCAAAACTGACAGTGAATTGTAACGTTCAGAGCCTCTTAATGACGATGGAACACACAAATTGCGTCGCGATTCAATACATCGTCCTATAGCCGACTTGTATCCAAGGGTCTAGTGCTGCCTCGGGCACCTTTTGGTCGTTCTCCTATGAGTCTAGTTTATCGAATCCAGCGAAACTGACAGTGAATTGTAACGTTCAGAGCCTCTTAATGACGATGGAACACACAAATTGCGTCGCGATTCAATTCATCGTCGTCCAGCCGAATTGTCTCCAAGGGTCTATTGCTGCCTCGGGCACCTTATGGTCGTTCTCCAGTGAGTCTAGTTTATCGAATCCGGCGCAAAACTGACAGTTAATTGTAACGTTCAGAGCCTCTTAATGACGATGGGACACACAAATTGCGTCGCGATTCAATACATCGTCCTCCAGCCGACTAGTCTCCAAGGGTCTAGTGCTGCCTCGGGCACCTTATGGTCGTTCTTCTGTGAGTCTAGATTTTCGAATCCGACGCAAAGCTGACAGTTAATTGTAAGGTTCAGAGCCTCTTAATGACGATGGAACACACAAATTGCGTCGCGATTCAATACATCGTCCTCCAGCCGAATTGTCTCCAAGGGTCTAGTGCTGCCTCGGGCACCTTGTGGTCGTTCTCCTGTGAGTCTAGTATTTCGAATGCGATGCAAAACTGACAGTTAATTGTAACGTTCAGAGCCTGTTAATGACGATGGAACACACAAATTGCGTTGCGATTCAATACATCGTCCTACAGCCGACTTGTCTCCAAGGGTCTAGTGCTGCCTCGGGCACCTTATGGTCGTTCTCCTATGAGTCTAGATTTTCGAATCCGACGCAAAACTGACAGTGAATTGTAACGTTCAGAGCCTGTTAATGACGATGGAACACACAAATTGCGTCGCGATTCAATACATCGTCGTCCAGCCGACTTGTCTCCAAGGGTCTATTGCTGCCTCGGGCACCTTGTGGTCGTTCTCCTGTGAGTCTAGTTTTTCGAATGCGATGCAAAACTGACAGTTAATTGTAACGTTCAGAGCCTGTTAATGACGATGGAACACACAAATTGCGTCGCGATTCAATACATCGTCCTCCAGCCGACTTGTCTCAGTGGTACTATTGCTGCCCCGGGCACCTTTTGGTCGATCTCCTATGAGTCTAGTTTAACGAATCCGGTGGAAAACTGACAGTTAATTGTAAGGTTCAGAGCCTCTTAATGACGATGGAACACACAAGTTGCGTCGCGAATCAATACATCGTCCTCCAGCCGAATTGTCTCCAAGGGTCTAGTGCTGCCTCGGGCACCTTATGGTCGTTCTCCTGTGAGTCTAGATTTTCGAATCCGACGCAAATCTGACAGTGAATTGTAACGTTCAGAGCCTCTTAATGACGATGGAACACACAAATTGCGTCGCGATTCAATTCATCGTCGTCCAGCCGACTTGTCTCCAAGGGTCTATTGCTGCCTCGGGCACCTAATGGTCGTTCTCCTGTGAGTCTAGTTTATCGAATCCGGCGCAAAACTGACAGTTAATTGTAACGTTCAGAGCCTCTTAATGACGATGGGACACACAAATTGCGTCGCGATTCAATACATCGTCCTCCAGCCGACTTGTCTCCAAGGGTCTATTGCTGCCTCGGGCACCTTATGGTCGTTCTCCTGTGAGTCTCGTTTTTCGAATCCGACGCAAAACTGACAGTTAATTGTAATGTTGAGAGCCTGTTAATGACGATGGAACACACTAATTGCGTCGCGATTCAATACATCGTCGTCCAGCCGAATTGCCTCGAAGGGTCTAGTGCTGCCTCGGGCACCTTATGGTCGTTCTCCTGTGAGTCTAGATTTTCGAATCCGACGCAAAACTGACAGTTAATTGTAACGTTCAGAGCCTCTTAATGACGATGGAACACACAAATTGCGTCGCGATTCAATACATCGTCCTACAGCCGACTTGTCTCCAAGGGTCTAGTGCTGCCTCGGGCACCTTATGGTCGTTCTCCTATGAGTCTAGATTTTCGAATCCGACGCAAAACTGACAGTGAATTGTAACGTTCAGAGCCTGTTAATGACGATGGAACACACAAATTGCGTCGCGATTCAATACATCGTCCTCCAGCCGACTTGTCTCCAAGGGTCTATTGCTACCTCGGGCACCTTATGGTCGTTCTCCTGTGAGTCTAGTTTTTCGATTCCGACGCAAAACTGACAGTAATTTTTAATGTTCAGAGCCTCTTAATGACGATGGAACACACAACTTGCGACGCGATTCAATACATCGTCCTCCAGCCGACGTGTCTCCAAGGGTCTAGCGCTGCCTCGGGCACCTTATGGTCGTTCTTTTGTGAGTCCAGATTTTCGAATCCGACGCAAAACTGACAGTTAATTGTAAGGTTCAGAGCCTCTTAATGACGATGGAACACACAAATTGCGTAGCGATTCAATACATCTTCCTCCAGTCGACTTGTCTCCAAGGATCTATAGCTGCCTCGGGCACCTTATCGTCATTCTCCTGTGAGTCTAGTTTACCGAATCCGATGCAAAACTGATAATTAATTGTAACGTTCAGAGCCTATTAAAGACGATGGAACACACAAATTGCGTCGCGATTCAATACATCGTCCTCCAGCCGACTTGTCTCCGAGGTAGTATTGCTGCCCCGGGCACCTTTTGGTCGTTCTCCTATGAGTCTAGTTTTTCGAATCCGGCGCAAAACTGACAGTTAATTGTACGTTCAGAGCCTGTTAATGACGATGGAACACACAAATTGCGGCGCGAGTCAATACATCGTCCTCCAGCCGACTTGTCTCCGAGGTAGTATTGCTGCCCCGGGCACCTTTTCGTCGTTCTCCTATGAGTCTAGTTTTTCGAATCCGGCGCAAAACTGACAATTAATTGTAACTTTCAGAGCCTCTTAATGACGATGGAACACACAAATTGCGTCGCGATTCAATACATCGTCCTATACCCGACTTGTATCCAAGGGTCTAGTGCTGCCTCGGGCACCTTTTGGTCGTTCTCCTATGAGTCTAGTTTATCGAATCCAGCGAAACTGACAGTGAATTGTAACGTTCAGAGCCTCTTAATGACGATGGAACACACAAATTGCGTCGCGATTCAATACATCGTCCTCCAGCCTACTTGTCTCAGAGGTACTATAGCTACCGCGGGCACCTTTTGGTCGTTCTCCTGTGAGTCTAGCTTATCGAATCCCTTCGCAAAACTGACAGTTAATTTAACGTTCAGAGCCTCTTAATGACGATGGAACACACAAATTGCGTCGCGATACAATACATCGTCCTACAGCCGACTTGTCTCCAAGGGTCTAGTGCTGCCTCGGGCACCTTATGGTCGTTCTCCTGTGAGTCTCGTTTTTCGAATCCGACGCAAAACTGACAGTTAATTGTAATGTTGAGAGCCTGTTAATGACGATGGAACACACAAATTGCGTCGCGATTCAATACATCGTCCTACAGCCGACTTGTCTCCAAGGGTCTAGTGCTGCCTCGGGCACCTTATGGTCGTTCTCCTATGAGTCTAGATTTTCGAATCCGACGCAAAACTGACAGTTAATTGTAACGTTCAGAGCCTCTTAATGACGATGGAACACACAACTTGCGACGCGATTCAATACATCGTCCTCCAGCCGACGTGTCTCCAAGGGTCTAGCGCTGCCTCGGGCACCTTATGGTCGTTCTTTTGTGAGTCCAGATTTTCGAATCCGACGCAAAACTGACAGTTAATTGTAAGGTTCAGAGCCTCTTAATGACGATGGAACACACAAATTGCGTCGCGATTCAATACATCTTCCTCCAGTCGACTTGTCTCCAAGGATCTATAGCTGCCTCGGGCACCTTATCGTCATTCTCCTGTGAGTCTAGTTTACCGAATCCGATGCAAAACTGATAATTAATTGTAACGTTCAGAGCCTATTAAAGACGATGGAACACACAAATTGCGTCGCGATTCAATACATCGTCCTCCAGCCGACTTGTCTCCGAGGTAGTATTGGTGCCCCGGGCACCTTTTGGTCGTTCTCCTATGAGTCTAGTTTTTCGAATCCGGCGCAAAACTGACAGTTAATTGTACGTTCAGAGCCTGTTAATGACGATGGAACACACAAATTGCGGCGCGATTCAATACATCGTCCTCCAGCCGACTTGTCTCCGAGGTAGTATTGCTGCCCCGGGCACCTTTTCGTCGTTCTCCTTTGAGTCTAGTTTTTCGAATCCGGCGCAAAACTGACAATTAATTGTTACGTTCAGAGCCTCTTAATGACGATAGAACACACAAATTGCGTCGCGATTCAATACATCGTCCTATAGCCGACTTGTATCCAACGGTCTAGTGCTGCCTCGGGCACCTTTTGGTCGTTCTCCTATGAGTCTAGTTTATCGAATCCAGCGCAAAACTGACAGTGAATTGTAACGTTCAGAGCCTCTTAATGACGATGGAACACACAAATTGCGTCGCGATTCAATACATCGTCCTATAGCCGACTTGTATCCAAGGGTCTAGTGCTGCCTCGGGCACCTTTTGGTCGTTCTCCTATGAGTCTAGTTTATCGAATCCAGCGCAAAACTGACAGTGAATTGTAACGTTCAGAGCCTCTTAATGACGATGGAACACACAAATTGCGTCGCGATTCAATACATCGTCCTCCAGCCTACTTGTCTCAGAGGTACTATAGCTACCGCGGGCACCTTTTGGTCGTTCTCCTGTGAGTCTAGCTTATCGAATCCCTTCGCAAAACTGACAGTTAATTTAATGTTCAGAGCCTCTTAATGACGATGGAACACACAAATTGCGTCGCGATTCAATACATCGTCCTCCAGCCGACTAGTCTCCTAGGGTCTAGAGCTGCCTCGGGCACCTTATGGTCGTTCTCCTGTGAGTCTAGATTTTCGAATCCGACGCAAAACTGACAGTTAATTGTAAGGTTCAGAGCCTCTTAATGACGATGGATCACACAAATTGCGTCGCGATTCAATACATCGTCCTACTGCCGACGTGTCTCCAAGGGTCTATTGCTGCCTCGGGCACCTTATGGTCGTTCTCCTGTGAGTCTAGTTTTTCGAATCCGACGCAAAACAGACAGTTAATTGTAACGTTCAGAGCCTCTTAATGACGATGGAACACACAAATTGCGTCGCGATTCAAAACATCGTCCTCCAGCCGACTTGTCTCCAAGGGTCTATTGCTGCCTCGGGCACCTTATGGTCGTTCTCCTGTGAGTCTAGTTTTTCGATTCCGACGCAAAACTGACAGTAATTTTTAATGTTCAGAGCCTCTTAATGACGATGGAACACACAACTTGCGACGCGATTCAATACATCGTCCTCCAGCCGACGTGTCTCCAAGGGTCTAGTGCTGCCTCGGGCACCTTATGGTCGTTCTTTTGTGAGTCCAGATTTTCGAATCCGACGCAAAACTGACAGTTAATTGTAAGGTTCAGAGCCTCTTAATGACGATGGAACACACAAATTGCGTCGCGATTCAATACATCTTCCTCCAGTCGACTTGTCTCCAAGGATCTATAGCTGCCTCGGGCACCTTATCGTCATTCTCCTGTGAGCCTAGTTTACCGAATCCGATGCAAAACTGATAATTAATTGTAACGTTCAGAGCCTATTAAAGACGATGGAACACACAAATTGCGTCGCGATTCAATACATCGTCCTCCAGCCGACTTGTCTCCGAGGTAGTATTGCTGCCCCGGGCACCTTTTGGTCGTTCTCCTATGAGTCTAGTTTTTCGAATCCGGCGCAAAACTGACAGTTAATTGTACGTTCAGAGCCTGTTAATGACGATGGAACCCACAAATTGCGGCGCGATTCAATACATCGTCCTCCAGCCGACTTGTCTCCGAGGTAGTATTGCTGCCCCGGGCACCTTTTCGTCGTTCTCCTATGAGTCTAGTTTTTCGAATCCGGCGCAAAACTGACAATTAATTGTAACGTTCAGAGCCTCTTAATGACGCTGGAACACACAAATTGCGTCGCGATTCAATACATCGTCCTATAGCCGACTTGTATCCAAGGGTCTAGTGCTGCCTCGGGCACCTTTTGGTCGTTCTCCTATGAGTCTAGTTTATCGAATCCAGCGCAAAACTGACAGTGAATTGTAACGTTCAGAGCCTCTTAATGACGATGGAACACACAAATTGCGTCGCGATTCAATACATCGTCCTATAGCCGACTTGTATCCAAGGGTCTAGTGCTGCCTCGGGCACCTTTTGGTTGTTCTCCTATGAGTCTAGTTTATCGAATCCAGCGCAAAACTGACAGTGAATTGTAACGTTCAGAGCCTCTTAATGACGATGGAACACATAAATTGCGTCGCGATTCAATACATCGTCCTCCAGCCTACTTGTCTCAGAGGTACTATAGCTACCGCGGGCACCTTTTGGTCGTTCTCCTGTGAGTCTAGCTTATCGAATCCCTTCGCAAAACTGACAGTTAATTTAACGTTCAGAGCCTCTTAATGACGATGGAACACACAAATTGCGTCGCGATTCAATACATCGTCCTCCAGCCGACTAGTCTCCTAGGGTCTAGTGCTGCCTCGGGCACCTTATGGTCGTTCTCCTGTGAGTCTAGATTTTCGAATCCGACGCAAAACTGACAGTTAATTGTAAGGTTCAGAGCCTCTTAATGACGATGGATCACACAAATTGCGTCGCGATTCAATACATCGTCCTACTGCCGACGTGTCTCCAAGGGTCTATTGCTGCCTCGGGCACCTTATGGTCGTTCTCCTGTGAGTCTAGTTTTTCGAATCCGACGCAAAACTGACAGTTAATTGTAACGTTCAGAGCCTCTTAATGACGATGGAACACACAAATTGCGTCGAGATTCAATACATCGTCCTCCAGCCGACTTGTCTCCAAGGGTCTATTGCTGCCTCGGGCACCTTATGGTCGTTCTCCTGTGAGTCTAGTTTTTCGATTCCGACGCAAAACTGACAGTAATTTTTAATGTTCAGAGCCTCTTAATGACGATGGAACACACAACTTGCGACGCGATTCAATACATCGTCCTCCAGCCGACGTGTCTCCAAGGGTCTAGCGCTGCCTCGGGCACCTTATGGTCGTTCTTTTGTGAGTCCAGATTTTCGAATCCGACGCAAAACTGACAGTTAATTGTAAGGTTCAGAGCCTCTTAATGACGATGGAACACACAAATTGCGTCGCGATTCAATACATCTTCCTCCAGTCGACTTGTCTCCAAGGATCTATAGCTGCCTCGGGCACCTTATCGTCATTCTCCTGTGAGTCTAGTTTACCGAATCCGATGCAAAACTGATAATTAATTGTAACGTTCAGAGCCTATTAAAGACGATGGAACACACAAATTGCGTCGCGATTCAATACATCGTCCTCCAGCCGACTTGTCTCCGAGGTAGTATTGCTGCCCCGGGCACCTTTTCGTCGTTCTCCTATGAGTCTAGTTTTTCGAATCCGGCGCAAAACTGACAATTAATTGTAACGTTCAGAGCCTCTTAATGACGATGGAACACACAAATTGCGTCGCGATTCAATACTTCGTCCTATAGCCGACTTGTATCCAAGGGTCTAGTGCTGCCTCGGGCACCTTTTGGTCGTTCTCCTATGAGTCTAGTTTATCGAATCCAGCGCAAAACTGACATTGAATTGTAACGTTCAGAGCCTCTTAATGACGATGGAACACACAAATTGCGTCGCGATTCAATACATCGTCCTCCAGCCTACTTGTCTCAGAGGTACTATAGCTACCGCGGGCACCTTTTGGTCGTTCTCCTGTGAGTCTAGCTTATCGAATCCCTTCGCAAAACTGACAGTTAATTTAACGTTCAGAGCCTCTTAATGACGATGGAACACACAAATTGCGTCGCGATTCAATACATCGTCCTCCAGCCGACTAGTCTCCTAGGGTCTAGTGCTGCCTCGGGCACCTTATGGTCGTTCTCCTGTGAGTCTAGATTTTCGAATCCGACGCAAAACTGACAGTTAATTGTAAGGTTCAGAGCCTCTTAATGACGATGGATCACACAAATTGCGTCGCGATTCAATACATCGTCCTACTGCCGACGTGTCTCCAAGGGTCTATTGCTGCCTCGGGCACCTTATGGTCGTTCTCCTGTGAGTCTAGTTTTTCGAATCCGACGCAAAACTGTCAGTTAATTGTAACGTTCAGAGCCTCTTAATGACGATGGAACACACAAATTGCGACGCGATTCAATACATCGTCCTCCAGCCGACTTGTCTCCAAGGGTCTATTGCTGCCTCGGGCACCTTATGGTCGTTCTCCTGTGCGTCTAGTTTATCGAATCCGGCGCAAAACTGACAGTTAATTGTAACGTTCAGAGCCTCTTAATGACGATGGGACACACAAATTGCGTCGCGATTCAATACATCGTCCTCCAGCCGACTTGTCTCCAAGGGTCTAGTGCTGCCTCGGGCACCTTATGGTCGTTCTTCTGTGAGTCTAGTTTTTCGAATCCGACGCAAAACTGACAGTTAATTGTAACGTTCAGAGCCTCTTAATGACGATGGAACACACAAATTGCTTCGCGATTCAATACATCGTCCTCCAGCCGAATTGTCTCCAAGGGTCTAGTGCTGCCTCGGGCGCCTTATGGTCGTTCTCCTGTGAGTCTAGATTTTCGAATCCGACGCAAAACTGACAGTAAATTGTATCGTTCACAGCCTCTTAATGACGATGGAACACACAAATTGCGTCGCGATACAATACATCGTCCTACAGCCGACTTGTCTCCAAGGGTCTAGTGCTGCCTCGGGCACCTTATGGTCGTTCTCCTGTGAGTCTCGTTTTTCGAATCCGACGCAAAACTGACAGTTAATTGTAATGTTGAGAGCCTGTTAATGACGATGGAACACACAAATTGCGTCGCGATTCAATACATTGTCCTCCAGCCGAATTGTCTCCAAGGGTCTAGTGCTGCCTCGGGCACCTTATGGTCGTTCTCCTATGAGTCTAGATTTTCGAATCCGACGCAAAACTGACAGTGAATTGTAACGTTCAGAACCTGTTAATGACGATGGAACACACAAATTGCGTCGCGATTCAATACATCGTCCTCCAGCCGACTTGTCTCAGTGGTACTATTGCTGCCCCGGGCACCTTTTGGTCGATCTCCTATGAATCTAGTTTATCGAATCCGGTGGAAAACTGACAGTTAATTGTAAGGTTCAGAGCCTCTTAATGACGATGGAACACACAAGTTGCGTCGCGAATCAATACATCGTCCTCCAGCCGAATTGTCTCCAAGGGTCTAGTGCTGCCTCGGGCACCTTATGGTCGTTCTCCTGTGAGTCTAGATTTTCGAATCCGACGCAAATCTGACAGTGAATTGTAACGTTCAGAGCCTCTTAATGACGATGGAACACACAAATTGCGTCGCGATTCAATTCATCGTCCTCCAGCCGACTTGTCTCCAAGGGTCTTTTGCTGCCTCGGGCACCTAATGGTCGTTCTCCTGTGAGTCTAGTTTAACGAATCCGGCGCAAAACTGACAGTTAATTGTAACGTTCTGAGCCTCTTAATGACGATGGGACAGAAAAAATTGCGTCGCGATTCAATACATCGGCCTCCAGCCGACTAGTCTCCTAGGGTCTAGAGCTGCCTCGGGCACCTTATGGTCGTTCTCCTGTGAGTCTCGTTTTTCGAATCCGACGCAAAACTGACAGTTAATTGTAATGTTGAGAGCCTGTTAATGACGATGGAGCACAGAAATTGCGTCGCGATTCAATACATCGTCCTCCAGCCGAATTGTCTCCAAGGGTCTAGTGCTGCCTCGGGCACCTTATGGTCGTTCTTCTGTGAGTCCAGATTTTCGAATCCGACGCTTAACTGACAGTTAATTGTAACGTTCAGAGCCTCTTAATGACGATGGAACACACAAATTGCGTCGCGATTCAATACATCGTCCTCCAGCCGACTAGTCTCCAAGGGTCTAGTGCTGCCTCGGGAACCTTATGGTCGTTCTTCTGTGAATCTAGATTTTCGAATCCGACGCAAAACTGACAGTTAATTGTAAGTTTCAGAGCCTCTTAATGACGATGGAACACTCAAATTGCGTCGCGATTCAGTACATCGTCCTCCAGCCGACCTGTCTCCAAGGGTCTATTGCTGCTTCGGGCACCTTAGGGTCGTTGCCTTGTGAGTCTAGTTTTTCGAATCCGACGCAAAACTGACAGTTAATTGTAACGTTCAGAGCCTCGTAATGACGATGGAACACACAAATTGCGTCGCGATTCAATACATCGTCCTCCAGCCGACTTGTCTCCAAGGGTCTATTGCTGCCTCGGGCACCTTATGGTCGTTCTCCTGTGAGTCTAGTATTTCGATTCCGACGCAAAACTGACAGTTAATTGTAATGTTCAGAGCCTCTTAATGACGATGGAACACACAAATTGCGACGCGATTCAATACATCGTCCTCCAGCCGACTTGTCTCCAAGGGTCTAGCGCTGCCTCGGGCACCTTATGGTCGTTCTTTTGTGAGTCCAGATTTTCGAATCCGACGCAAAACTGACAGTTAATTGTAAGGTTCAGAGCCTCTTAATGACGATGGAACACACAAATTGCGTCGCGATTCAATACATCTTCCTCCAGCCGACTTGTCTCCAAGGATCTATAGCTGCCTCGGTCACCTTATCGTCATTCTCCTGTGAGTCTAGTTTACCGAATCCGATACAAAACTGATAATTAATTGTAACGTTCAGAGCCTGTTAAGGACGATGGAACACACAAATTGCGTCGCGATTCAATACATCGTCCTCCAGCCGAGTTGTCTCCGAAGTAGTATTGCTGCCCCGGGCACCTTTTGGTCGTTCTCCTATGAGTCTAGTTTTTCGAATCCGGCGCAAAACTGACAGTTAATTGTAACGTTCAGAGCCTGTTAATGACGATGGAACACACAAATTGCGGCGCGATTCAATACATCGTCCTCCAGCCGACTTGTCTCCGAGGTAGTATTGCTGCCCCGGGCACCTTTTCGTCGTTCTCCTATGAGTCTAGTTTTTCGAATCCGGCGCAAAACTGACAATTAATTGTAACGTTCAGAGCCTCTTAATGACGATGGAACACACAAATTGCGTCGCGATTCAATACATCGTCCTATAGCCGACTTGTCTCCAAGGGTCTAGTACTGCCTCGGGCACCTTATGGTCGTTCATCTGTGAGTCTAGATTTTCGAATCCGACGCAAAACTGACAGTTAATTGTAAGGTTCAGAGCCTCTTAATGACGATGGAACACACAAGTTACGTCGCGAATCAATACATCGTCCTCCAGCCGAATTGTCTCCAAGGGTCTAGTGCTGCCTCGGGCACCTTATCGTCGTTCTCCTGTGAGTCTAGTTTTTCGAATCCGACGCAAAACTGACAGTTAATTGTAATGTTCAGAGCCTGTTAATGACGATGGAACACACAAATTGCGTCGCGATTCAATACATCGTCCTCCAGCCGACTTGTCTCCAAGGGTCTAGAGCTGCCTCGGGCACCTTATGGTCGTTCTTCTGTGAGTCCAGATTTTCGAATCCGACGCAAAACTGACAGTTAATTGTAACGTTCAGAGCCTCTTAATGACGATGGGACACACAAATTGCGTCGCGATTCAATACATCGTCCTCCAGCCGACTTGTCTCCAAGGGTCTAGTACAGACTCGGGCACCTTATGGTCGTTCTTCTGTGAGTCTAGATTTTCGAATGACGCAAAACTGACAGTTAATTGTAAGGTTCAGAGCCTCTTAATGACGATGGAACACACAAATTGCGTCGCGATTCAATACATCGTCCTCCAGGCGACCTGTCTCCAAGAGTCTATTGCTGCCTCGGGCACCTTATGGTCGTTCTCCTGTGAGTCTAGTTTTTCGAATCCGACGCAAAACTGACAGTGAATTGTAACGTTCAGAGCCTGTTAATGACGATGGAACACACAAATTGCGTCGCGATTCAATACATCGTCCTCCAGCCGACTTGTCTCCAAGGGTCTATTACTGCCTCGGGCACCTTATGGTCGTTCTCCTGTGAGTCTAGTTTTTCGATTCCGACGCAAAACTGACAGTAATTTTTAATGTTCAGAGCCTCTTAATGACGATGGAACACACAACTTGCGACGCGATTCAATACATCGTCCTCCAGCCGAGTTGTCTCCGAAGTAGTATTGCTGCCCCGGGCACCTTTTGGTCGTTCTCCTATGAGTCTAGTTTTTCGAATCCGGCGCAAAACTGACAGTTAATTGTAACGTTCAGAGCCTGTTAATGACGATGGAACACACAAATTGCGGCGCGATTCAATACATCGTCCTCCAGCCGAGTTGTCTCCGAAGTAGTATTGCTGCCCCGGGCACCTTTTGGTCGTTCTCCTATGAGTCTAGTTTTTCGAATCCGGCGCAAAACTGACAGTTAATTGTAACGTTCAGAGCCTGTTAATGACGATGGAACACACAAATTGCGGCGCGATTCAATACATCGTCCTCCAGCCGACTTGTCTCCGAGGTAGTATTGCTGCCCCGGGCACCTTTTCGTCGTTCTCCTATGAGTCTAGTTTTTCGAATCCGGCGCAAAACTGACAATTAATTGTAACGTTCAGAGCCTCTTAATGACGATGGAACACACAAATTGCGTCGCGATTCAATACATCGTCCTATAGCCGACTTGTCTCCAAGGGTCTAGTACTGCCTCGGGCACCTTATGGTCGTTCATCTGTGAGTCTAGATTTTCGAATCCGACGCAAAACTGACAGTTAATTGTAAGGTTCAGAGCCTCTTAATGACGATGGAACACACAAGTTACGTCGCGAATCAATACATCGTCCTCCAGCCGAATTGTCTCCAAGGGTCTAGTGCTGCCTCGGGCACCTTATCGTCGTTCTCCTGTGAGTCTAGTTTTTCGAATCCGACGCAAAACTGACAGTTAATTGTAATGTTCAGAGCCTGTTAATGACGATGGAACACACAAATTGCGTCGCGATTCAATACATCGTCCTCCAGCCGACTTGTCTCCAAGGGTCTAGAGCTGCCTCGGGCACCTTATGGTCGTTCTTCTGTGAGTCCAGATTTTCGAATCCGACGCAAAACTGACAGTTAATTGTAACGTTCAGAGCCTCTTAATGACGATGGGACACACAAATTGCGTCGCGATTCAATACATCGTCCTCCAGCCGACTTGTCTCCAAGGGTCTAGTACAGACTCGGGCACCTTATGGTCGTTCTTCTGTGAGTCTAGATTTTCGAATGACGCAAAACTGACAGTTAATTGTAAGGTTCAGAGCCTCTTAATGACGATGGAACACACAAATTGCGTCGCGATTCAATACATCGTCCTCCAGGCGACCTGTCTCCAAGAGTCTATTGCTGCCTCGGGCACCTTATGGTCGTTCTCCTGTGAGTCTAGTTTTTCGAATCCGACGCAAAACTGACAGTGAATTGTAACGTTCAGAGCCTGTTAATGACGATGGAACACACAAATTGCGTCGCGATTCAATACATCGTCCTCCAGCCGACTTGTCTCCAAGGGTCTATTACTGCCTCGGGCACCTTATGGTCGTTCTCCTGTGAGTCTAGTTTTTCGATTCCGACGCAAAACTGACAGTAATTTTTAATGTTCAGAGCCTCTTAATGACGATGGAACACACAACTTGCGACGCGATTCAATACATCGTCCTCCAGCCGACGTGTCTCCAAGGGTCTAGCGCTGCCTCGGGCACCTTATGGTCGTTCTTTTGTGAGTCCAGATTTTCGAATCCGACGCGAAACTGACAGTTAATTGTAAGGTTCAGAGCCCCTTAATGACGATGGAACACACAAATTGCGTCGCGATTCAATACATCTTCCTCCAGTCGACTTGTCTCCAAGGATCTATAGCTGCCTCGGGCACCTTATCGTCATTCTCCTGTGAGTCTAGTTTACCGTATCCGATGCAAAACTGATAATTAATTGTAACGTTCAGAGCCTATTAAAGACGATGGAACACACAAATTGCGTCGCGATTCAATACATCGTCCTCCAGCCGACTTGTCTCCGAGGTAGTATTGCTGCCCCGGGCACCTTTTCGTCGTTCTCCTATGAGTCTAGTTTTTCGAATCCGGCGCAAAACTGACAGTTAATTGTACGTTCAGAGCCTGTTAATGACGATGGAACACACAAATTGCGGCGCGATTCAATACATCGTCCTCCAGCCAACTTGTCTCCGAGGTAGTATTGCTGCCTCGGGTACCTTTTGGTCGTTCTCCTATGAGTCTAGTTTATCGAATCCAGCGCAAAACTGACAGTGAATTGTAACGTTCAGAGCCTCTTAATGACGATGGAACACACAAATTGCGTCGCGATTCAATACATCGTCCTCCAGCCGAATTGTCTCCAAGGGTCTAGTGCTGCCTCGGGCGCCTTATGGTCGTTCTCCTGTGAGTCTAGATTTTCGAATCCGACGCAAAACTGACAGTTAATTGTATCGTTCAGAGCCTCTTAATGACGATGGAACACACAAATTGCGTCGCGATACAATACATCGTCCTACAGCCGACTTGTCTCCAAGGGTCTAGTGCTGCCTCGGGCACCTTATGGTCGTTCTCCTGTGAGTCTCGTTTTTCGAATCCGACGCAAAACTGACAGTTAATTGTAATGTTGAGAGCCTGTTAATGACGATGGAACACACAAATTGCGTCGCGATTCAATACATTGTCCTCCAGCCGAATTGTCTCCAAGGGTCTAGTGCTGCCTCGGGCACCTTATGGTCGTTCTCCTATGAGTCTAGATTTTCGAATCAGACGCAAAACTGACAGTGAATTGTAACGTTCAGAGCCTGTTAATGACGATGGAACACACAAATTGCGTCGCGATTCAATACATCGTCCTCCAGCCGACTTGTTTCAGTGGTACTATTGCTGCACCGGGCACCTTTTGGTCGATCTCCTATGAGTCTAGTTTATCGAATCCGGTGGAAAACTGACAGTTAATTGTAAGGTTCAGAGCCTCTTAATGACGATGGAACACACAAGTTGCGTCGCGAATCAATACATCGTCCTCCAGCCGAATTGTCTCCAAGGGTCTAGTGCTGCCTCGGGCACCTTATGGTCGTTCTCCTGTGAGTCTAGATTTTCGAATCCGACGCAAATCTGACAGTGAATTGTAACGTTCAGAGCCTCTTAATGACGATGGAACACACAAATTGCGTCGCGATTCAATTCATCGTCCTCCAGCCGACTTGTCTCCAAGGGTCTTTTGCTGCCTCGGGCACCTAATGCTCGTTCTCCTGTGAGTCTAGTTTAACGAATCCGGCGCAAAACTGACAGTTAATTGTAACGTTCTGAGCCTCTTAATGACGATGGGACACACAAATTGCGTCGCGATTCAATACATCGTCCTCCAGCCGACTTGTCTCCAAGGGTCTATTGCTGCCTCGGGCACCTTATGGTCGTTCTCCTGTGAGTCTCGTTTTTCGAATCCGACGCAAAACTGACAGTTAATTGTAATGTTGAGAGCCTGTTAATGACGATGGAACACAGAAATTGCGTCGCGATTCAATACATCGTCCTCCAGCCGAATTGTCTCCAAGGGTCTAGTGCTGCCTCGGGCACCTTATGGTCGTTCTTCTGTGAGTCCAGATTTTCGAATCCGACGCTTAACTGACAGTTAATTGTAACGTTCAGAGCCTCTTAATGACGATGGAACACACAAATTGCGTCGCGATTCAATACATCGTCCTCCAGCCGACTTGTCTCCAAGGGTCTAGTGCTGCCTCGGGCACCTTATGGTCGTTCTTCTGTGAATCTAGATTTTCGAATCCGACGCAAAACTGACAGTTAATTGTAAGTTTCAGAGCCTCTTAATGACGATGGAACACTCAAATTGCATCGCGATTCAGTACATCGTCCTCCAGCCGACCTGTCTCCAAGGGTCTATTGCTGCTTCGGGCACCTTAGGGTCGTTGTCTTGTGAGTCTAGTTTTTCGATTCCGACGCAAAACTGACAGTTAATTGTAACGTTCAGAGCCTCGTAATGACGATGGAACACACAAATTGCGTCGCGATTCAATACATCGTCCTCCAGCCGAATTGCCTCGAAGGGTCTAGTGCTGCCTCGGGCGCCTTATGGTCGTTCTCCTGTGACTCTAGATTTTCGAATCCGACGCAAAACTGACAGTTAATTGTAACGTCCAGAGCCTCTTAATGACGATGGAACACACAAATTGCGTCGCGATTCAATACATCGTCCTCCAGCCGAGTTGTCTCCGAAGTAGTATTGCTGCCCCGGGCACCTTTTGGTCGTTCTCCTATGAGTCTAGTTTTTAGAATCCGGCGCAAAACTGACAGTTAATTGTAACGTTCAGAGCCTGTTAATGACGATGGAACACACAAATTGCGGCGCGATTCAATACATCGTCCTCCAGCCGACTTGTCTCCGAGGTAGTATTGCTGCCCCGGGCACCTTGTCGTCGTTCTCCTATGAGTCTAGTTTTTCGAATCCGACGCAAAACTGACAATTAATTGTAACGTTCAGAGCCTCTTAATGACGATGGAACACACAAATTGCGTCGCGATTCAATACATCGTCCTATAGCCGACTTGTCTCCAAGGGTCTAGTACTGCCTCGGGCACCTTATGGTCGTTCATCTGTGAGTCTAGATTTTCGAATCCGACGCAAAACTGACAGTTAATTGTAAGGTTCAGAGCCTCTTAATGACGATGGAACACACAAGTTACGTCGCGAATCAATACATCGTCCTCCAGCCGAATTGTCTCCAAGGGTCTAGTGCTGCCTCGGGCACCTTATCGTCGTTCTCCTGTGAGTCTAGTTTTTCGAATCCAACGCAAAACTGACAGTTAATTGTAATGTTCAGATCCTGTTAATGACGATGGAACACACAAATTGCGTCGAGATTCAATACATCGTCCTCCAGCCGACTTGTCTCCAAGGGTCTAGAGCTGCCTCGGGCGCCTTATGGTCGTTCTCCTGTGAGTCTAGATTTTCGAATCCGACGCAAAACTGACAGTTAATTGTAAGGTTCAGAGCCTCTTAATGACGATGGAACACACAAATTGCGTCGCGATTCAATACATCGTCCTCCAGGCGACCTGTCTCCAAGAGTCTATTGCTGCCTCCGGCACCTTATGGTCGTTCTCCTGTGAGTCTAGTTTTTCGAATCCGACGCAAAACTGACAGTTAATTGTAACGTTCAGAGCCTGTTAATGACGATGGAACACACAAATTGCGTCGCGATTCAATACATCGTCCTCCAGCCGACTTGTCTCCAAGGGTCTATTACTGCCTCGGGCACCTTATGGTCGTTCTCCTGTGAGTCTAGTTTTTCGATTCCGACGCAAAACTGACAGTAATTTTTAATGTTCAGAGCCTCTTAATGACGATGGAACACACAACTTGCGACGCGATTCAATACATCGTCCTCCAGCCGACGTGTCTCCAAGGGTCTAGCGCTGCCTCGGGCACCTTATGGTCGTTCTTTTGTGAGTCCAGATTTTCGAATCCGACGCAAAACTGACAGTTAATTGTAAGGTTCAGAGCCCCTTAATGACGATGGAACACACAAATTGCGTCGCGATTCAATACATCTTCCTCCAGTCGACTTGTCTCCAAGGATCTATAGCTGCCTCGGGCACCTTATCGTCATTCTCCTGTGAGTCTAGTTTACCGTATCCGATGCAAAACTGATAATTAATTGTAACGTTCAGAGCCTATTAAAGACGATGGAACACACAAATTGCGTCGCGATTCAATACATCGTCCTCCAGCCGACTTGTCTCCGAGGTAGTATTGCTGCCCCGGGCACCTTTTCGTCGTTCTCCTATGAGTCTAGTTTTTCGAATCCGGCGCAAAACTGACAGTTAATTGTACGTTCAGAGCCTGTTAATGACGATGGAACACACAAATTGCGGCGCGATTCAATACATCGTCCTCCAGCCAACTTGTCTCCGAGGTAGTATTGCTGCCCCGGGCACCTTTTCGTCGGTCTCCTATGAGTCTAGTTTTTCGATTCCGGCGCAAAACTGACAATTAATTGTAACGTTCAGAGCCTCTTAATGACGATGGAACACACAAATTGCGTCGCGATTCAATACTTCGTCCTATAGCCGACTTGTATCCAAGGGTCTAGTGCTGCCTCGGGTACCTTTTGGTCGTTCTCCTATGAGTCTAGTTTATCGAATCCAGCGCAAAACTGACAGTGAATTGTAACGTTCAGAGCCTCTTAATGACGATGGAACACACAAATTGCGTCGCGATTCAATACATCGTCCTCCAGCCGAATTGTCTCCAAGGGTCTAGTGCTGCCTCGGGCGCCTTATGGTCGTTCTCCTGTGAGTCTAGATTTTCGAATCCGACGCAAAACTGACAGTTAATTGTATCGTTCAGAGCCTCTTAATGACGATGGAACACACAAATTGCGTCGCGATACAATACATCGTCCTACAGCCGACTTGTCTCCAAGGGTCTAGTGCTGCCTCGGGCACCTTATGGTCGTTCTCCTGTGAGTCTCGTTTTTCGAATCCGACGCAAAACTGACAGTTAATTGTAATGTTGAGAGCCTGTTAATGACGATGGAACACACAAATTGCGTCGCGATTCAATACATTGTCCTCCAGCCGAATTGTCTCCAAGGGTCTAGTGCTGCCTCGGGCACCTTATGGTCGTTCTCCTATGAGTCTAGATTTTCGAATCAGACGCAAAACTGACAGTGAATTGTAACGTTCAGAGCCTGTTAATGACGATGGAACACACAAATTGCGTCGCGATTCAATACATCGTCCTCCAGCCGACTTGTTTCAGTGGTACTATTGCTGCACCGGGCACCTTTTGGTCGATCTCCTATGAGTCTAGTTTATCGAATCCGGTGGAAAACTGACAGTTAATTGTAAGGTTCAGAGCCTCTTAATGACGATGGAACACACAAGTTGCGTCGCGAATCAATACATCGTCCTCCAGCCGAATTGTCTCCAAGGGTCTAGTGCAGCCTCGGGCACCTTATGGTCGTTCTCCTGTGAGTCTAGATTTTCGAATCCGACGCAAATCTGACAGTGAATTGTAACGTTCAGAGCCTCTTAATGACGATGGAACACACAAATTGCGTCGCGATTCAATTCATCGTCCTCCAGCCGACTTGTCTCCAAGGGTCTTTTGCTGCCTCGGGCACCTAATGCTCGTTCTCCTGTGAGTCTAGTTTAACGAATCCGGCGCAAAACTGACAGTTAATTGTAACGTTCTGAGCCTCTTAATGACGATGGGACACACAAATTGCGTCGCGATTCAATACATCGTCCTCCAGCCGACTTGTCTCCAAGGGTCTATTGCTGCCTCGGGCACCTTATGGTCGTTCTCCTGTGAGTCTCGTTTTTCGAATCCGACGCAAAACTGACAGTTAATTGTAATGTTGAGAGCCTGTTAATGACGATGGAACACAGAAATTGCGTCGCGATTCAATACATCGTCCTCCAGCCGAATTGTCTCCAAGGGTCTAGTGCTGCCTCGGGCACCTTATGGTCGTTCTTCTGTGAGTCCAGATTTTCGAATCCGACGCTTAACTGACAGTTAATTGTAACGTTCAGAGCCTCTTAATGACGATGGAACACACAAATTGCGTCGCGATTCAATACATCGTCCTCCAGCCGACTTGTCTCCAAGGGTCTAGTGCTGCCTCGGGCACCTTATGGTCGTTCTTCTGTGAATCTAGATTTTCGAATCCGACGCAAAACTGACAGTTAATTGTAAGTTTCAGAGCCTCTTAATGACGATGGAACACTCAAATTGCATCGCGATTCAGTACATCGTCCTCCAGCCGACCTGTCTCCAAGGGTCTATTGCTGCTTCGGGCACCTTAGGGTCGTTGTCTTGTGAGTCTAGTTTTTCGATTCCGACGCAAAACTGACAGTTAATTGTAACGTTCAGAGCCTCGTAATGACGATGGAACACACAAATTGCGTCGCGATTCAATACATCGTCCTCCAGCCGAATTGCCTCGAAGGGTCTAGTGCTGCCTCGGGCGCCTTATGGTCGTTCTCCTGTGACTCTAGATTTTCGAATCCGACGCAAAACTGACAGTTAATTGTAACGTCCAGAGCCTCTTAATGACGATGGAACACACAAATTGCGTCGCGATTCAATACATCGTCCTCCAGCCGAGTTGTCTCCGAAGTAGTATTGCTGCCCCGGGCACCTTTTGGTCGTTCTCCTATGAGTCTAGTTTTTAGAATCCGGCGCAAAACTGACAGTTAATTGTAACGTTCAGAGCCTGTTAATGACGATGGAACACACAAATTGCGGCGCGATTCAATACATCGTCCTCCAGCCGACTTGTCTCCGAGGTAGTATTGCTGCCCCGGGCACCTTGTCGTCGTTCTCCTATGAGTCTAGTTTTTCGAATCCGACGCAAAACTGACAATTAATTGTAACGTTCAGAGCCTCTTAATGACGATGGAACACACAAATTGCGTCGCGATTCAATACATCGTCCTATAGCCGACTTGTCTCCAAGGGTCTAGTACTGCCTCGGGCACCTTATGGTCGTTCATCTGTGAGTCTAGATTTTCGAATCCGACGCAAAACTGACAGTTAATTGTAAGGTTCAGAGCCTCTTAATGACGATGGAACACACAAGTTACGTCGCGAATCAATACATCGTCCTCCAGCCGAATTGTCTCCAAGGGTCTAGTGCTGCCTCGGGCACCTTATCGTCGTTCTCCTGTGAGTCTAGTTTTTCGAATCCAACGCAAAACTGACAGTTAATTGTAATGTTCAGATCCTGTTAATGACGATGGAACACACAAATTGCGTCGAGATTCAATACATCGTCCTCCAGCCGACTTGTCTCCAAGGGTCTAGAGCTGCCTCGGGCGCCTTATGGTCGTTCTCCTGTGAGTCTAGATTTTCGAATCCGACGCAAAACTGACAGTTAATTGTAAGGTTCAGAGCCTCTTAATGACGATGGAACACACAAATTGCGTCGCGATTCAATACATCGTCCTCCAGGCGACCTGTCTCCAAGAGTCTATTGCTGCCTCCGGCACCTTATGGTCGTTCTCCTGTGAGTCTAGTTTTTCGAATCCGACGCAAAACTGACAGTTAATTGTAACGTTCAGAGCCTCTTAATGACGATGGAACAGACAAATTGCGTCGCGATTCAATACATCGTCCTCCAGCCGAATTGTCTCCAAGGGTCTAGTGCTGCATCGGGCGCCTTATGGTCGTTCTCCTGTGAGTCTAGATTTTCGAATCCGACGCAAAACTGACAGTTAATTGTATCGTTCAGAGCCTCTTAATGACGATGGAACACACAAATTGCGTCGCGATACAATACATCGTCCTACAGCCGACTTGTCTCCAAGGGTCTAGTGCTGCCTCGGGCACCTTATGGTCGTTCTCCTGTTTGTCTCGTTTTTCGAATCCGACGCAAAACTGACAGTTAATTGTAATGTTGAGAGCCTGTTAATGACGATGGAACACACAAATTGCGTCGCGATTCAATACATCGTCCTCCAGCCGAATTGTCTCCAAGGGTCTAGTGCTGCCTCGGGCACCTTATGGTAGTTCTCCTATGAGTCCAGATTTTCGAATCCGACGCAAAACTGACAGTGAATTGTAACGTTCAGAGCCTGTTAATGACGATGGAACACACAAATTGCGTCGCGATTCAATACATCGTCCTCCAGCCGACTTGTCTCAGTGGTACTATTGCTGCCCCGGGCACCTTTTGGTAGATCTCCTATGAGTCTAGTTTATCGAATCCGGTGGAAAACTGACAGTTAATTGGAAGGTTCAGAGCCTCTTAATGACGATGGAACACACAAATTGCGTCGCGATTCAATACATCGTCCTCCAGCCGAATTGTCTCCAAGGGTCTAGTGCTGCATCGGGCGCCTTATGATCGTTCTCCTGTGAGTCTAGATTTTCGAATCCGACGCAAAACTGACAGTTAATTGTATCGTTCAGAGCCTCTTAATGACGATGGAACACACAAATTGCGTCGCGATACAATACTTCGTCCTACAGCCGACTTGTCTCCAAGGGTCTAGTGCTGCCTCGGGCACCTTATGGTCGTTCTCCTGTGAGTCTCGTTTTTCGAATCCGACGCAAAACTGACAGTTAATTGTAATGTTGAGAGCCTGTTAATGACGATGGAACACACAAATTGCGTCGCGATTCAATACATCGTCCTACAGCCGACTTGTCTCCAAGGGTCTAGTGCTGCCTCGGGCACCTTATGGTCGTTCTCCTATGAGTCTAGATTTTCGAATCCGACGCAAAACTGACAGTTAATTGTAACGTTCAGAGCCTCTTAATGACGATGGAACACACAAATTGCGTCGCGATTCAATACATCGTCCTCCAGCCGACTTGTCTCCAAGGGTCTATTGCTGCCTCGGGCACCTTATGGTCGTTCTCCTGTGAGTCTAGTTTTTCGATTCCGACGCAAAACTGACAGTTAATTGTAATGTTCAGAGCCTTTTAATGACGATGGAACACACAAATTGCGACGCGATTCAATACATCGTCCTCCAGCCGACTTGTCTCCAAGGGTCTAGCGCTGCCTCGGGCACCTTATGGTCGTTCTTATGTGAGTCCAGATTTTCGAATCCGACGCAAAACTGACAGTTAATTGTAAGGTTCAGAGCCTCTTAATGACGATGGAACACACAAATTGCGTCGCGATTCAATACATCTTCCTCCAGCCGACTTGTCTCCAAGGTTCAATAGCTGCCTCGGGCACCTTATCGTCATTCTCCTGTGAGTCTAGTTTACCGAATCCGATACAAAACTGATAATTAATTGTAACGTTCAGAGCCTGTTAAAGACGATGGAACACACAAATTGCGTCGCGATTCAATACATCGTCCTCCAGCCGAGTTGTCTCCGAAGTAGTATTGCTGCCCCGGGCACCTTTTGGTCGTTCTCCTATGAGTCTAGTTTTTCGAATCCGGCGCAAAACTGACAGTTAATTGTAACGTTCGGAGCCTGTTAATGACGATGGAACACACAAATTGCGGCGCGATTCAATACATCGTCCTCCAGCCGACTTGTCTCCGAGGTAGTATTGCTGCCCCGGGCACCTTTTCGTCGTTCTCCTATGAGTCTAGTTTTTCGAATCCGGCGCAAAACTGACAATTAATTGTAACGTTCAGAGCCTCTTAATGACGATGGAACACACAAATTGCGTCGCGATTCAATACATCGTCCTATAGCCGACTTGCCTCCAAGGGTCTAGTGCTGCCTCGGGCACCTTTTGGTCGTTCTCCTATGAGTCTAGTTTATCGAATCCAGCGCAAAACTGACAGTTAATTGTAACGTTCAGAGCCTCTTAATGACGATGGAACACACAAATTGCGTCGCGATTCAATACATCGTCCTCCAGCCGACTTGTCTCCAAGGGTCTAGTACTGCCTCGGGCACCTTATGGTCGTTCATCTGTGAGTCTAGATTTTCGAATCCGACGCAAAACTGACAGTTAATTGTAAGGTTCAGAGCCTCTTAATGACGATGGAACACACAAGTTACGTCGCGAATCAATACATCGTCCTCCAGCCGAATTGTCTCCAAGGGTCTAGTGCTGCCTCGGGCACCTTATCGTCGTTCTCCTGTGAGTCTAGTTTTTCGAATCCGACGCAAAACTGACAGTTTATGGTAATGTTCAGAGCCTGTTAATGACGATGGAACACACAAATTGCGTCGCGATTCAATACATCGTCCTCCAGCCGACTTGTCTCCAAGGGTCTAGAGCTGCCTCGGGCACCTTTAGGTCGTTCTTCTGTGAGTCCAGATTTTCGAATCCGACGCAAAACTGACAGTTAATTGTAACGTTCAGAGCCTCTTAATGACGATGGAACACACAAATTGCGTCGCGATTCAATACATCGTCCTCCAGCCGACTTGTCTCCGAGGGTCTAGTGCTAGCTCGGGTACCTTATGGTCGTTCTTCTGTGAGTCTAGATTTTCGATTCCGACGCAAAACTGACAGTTAATTGTAACGTTCAGAGCCTCTTAATGACGATGGAACACACAAATTGCGTCGCGATTCAATACATCGTCCTACAGCCGACCTGTCTCCAAGGGTGTCTTGCTGTGAGTCTAGGTTTTCGAATCCGACGCAAAACTGACAGTGAATTGTAACGTTCAGAGCCTCTTAATGACGATGGAACACACAAATTGCGTCGCGATTCAATGCATCGTCCTCCAGCCGACGTGTCTCCAAGGGTCTAGTGCTGCCTCGGTCACCTTATGGTCATTCTTCTGTGAGTCTAGATTTTCGAATCCGACGCAAAACTGACAGTTAATTGTAAGGTTCAGAGCCTCTTAATGACGATGGAACAGACAAATTGCGTCGCGATTCAATACATCGTCCTCCAGCCGACCTGTCTCCTAGGGTCTATAGCTGCCTCGGGCACATTATGGTCGTTCTCCTGTGACTCTAGATTTTCGAATCCGACGCAAAACTGACAGTTAATTGTAACGTTCAGAGCCTCTTAATGACGATGGAACACACAAATTGCGTCGCGATTCAATACATCGTCCTACAGCCGACTTGTCTCCAAGGTCTAGTGCTGCCTCGGGCACCTTATGGTCGTTCTCCTGTGAGTCTAGATTTTAGAATCCGACGCAAAACTGACAGTGAATTGTAACGTTCAGAGCCTGTTAATGATGATGGAACACATAAATTGCGTCGCGATTCAATACATCGTCCTCCATCCGACTTGTCTCCAAGGGTCTATTGCTGCCTCGAGCACCTTATGGTCGTTCTTCTGTGAGTCTAGTTTTACGAATCCGACGCAAAACTGACAGTTAATTGTAATGTTCAGAGCCTGTTAATAACGATGGAACACACAATTTGCGTCGCGGTTCAATACATCGTCCTCCAGCCGACATGTCTCCAAGGGTCTAGTGCTGCCTCGGGCACCTTATGGTCGTTCTTCTGTGAGTCCAGATTTTCGATTCCGACAAAAAACTGACAGTTAATTGTAAGGTTCAGAGCCTCTTAATGACGATGGAACACACAAATTGCGTCGCGATTCAATACATCGTCCTCCAGCCGACTTGTCTCCAAGGGTCTATAGCTGCCTCGGACACCTTATCGACGTGCTCCTGTGAGTCTAGATTTACGAATCCGACGCAAAACTGACAGTGAATTGTAACGTTAAGAGCCTGTTAATGACGATGGAACACACAAATTGCGTCGCGATTCAATACATCGTCCTACAGCCGACTTGTCTCCAAGGGTCTATTGCTGCCTCGGGCACCTTATGGTCGTTCTCCTGTGAGTCTAGTTTTTCGAATCCGACGCAAAACTGAAAGTTAATTGTAATGTTCAGAGCCTCTTAATGACGATGGAACACACAAATTGCGACGCGATTCAATACATCGTCCTCCAGCCGACTTGTCTCCAAGGGTCTAGCGCTGCCTCGGGCACCTTATGGTCGTTCTTTTGTGGTTCCAGATTTTCGAATCCGACGCAAAACTGACAGTTAATTGTAAGGTTCAGAGCCTCTTAATGACGATGGAACACATAAATTGCGTCGCAATTCAATACATCTTCCTCCAGCCGACTTGTCTCCAAGGATCTATAGCTGCCTCGGGCACTTATCGTCATTCTCCTGTGAGTCTAGTTTTTCGAATCCGATGCAAAACTGATAATTAATTGTAACGTTCAGAGCCTGTTAAAGACGATGGAACACACAAATTGCGTCGCGATTCAATACATCGTCCTCCAGCCGACTTGTCTCCAAGGGTCTATAGCTGCCTCGGACACCTTATCGACGTGCTCCTGTGAGTCTAGATTTACGAATCCGACGCAAAACTGACAGTGAATTGTAACGTTAAGAGCCTGTTAATGACGATGGAACACACAAATTGCGTCGCGATTCAATACATCGTCCTCCAGCCGACTTGTCTCCGAGGTAGTATTGCTGCCCCGGGCACCTTTTGGTCGTTCTCCTATGAGTCTAGTTTTTCGAATCCGGCGCAAAACTGACAGTTAATTGTAACGTTCAGAGCCTGTTAATGACGATGGAACACAAAAATTGCGTCACGATTCAATACATCGTCCTCCAGCCGACTTGTCTCCGAGGTAGTATTGTTGCCCCGGGCACCTTTTCGTCGTTCTCCTATGAGTCTAGCTTTTCGAATCCGGCGCAAAACTGACAATTAATTGTAACGTTCAGGGCCTCTTAATGACGATGGAACACACAAATTGCGTCGCGATTCAATACATCGTCCTATAGCCGACTTGTCTCCAAGGGCCTAGTGCTGCCTCGGGCACCTTTTGGTCGTTCTCCTATGAGTCTAGTTTATCGAATCCAGCGCAAAACTGACAGTTAATTGTAACGTCCAGAGCCTCTTAATGACGATGGAACACACAAATTGCGTCGCGATTCAATACATCGTCCTCCAGCCGACTTGTCTCCAAGGGTCTAGTACTTCCTCGGGCACCTTATGGTCGTTCTTCTGTGAGTCTAGATTTTCGAATCCGACGCAAAACTGACAGTTAATTGTAAGGTTCAGAGCCTCTTAATGACGATGGAACACACAAGTTGCGTCGCGAATCAATACATTGTCCTCCAGCCGAATTGTCTCCAAGGGTCTGGTGCTGCCTCGGGCACCTTATCGTCGTTCTCCTGTGAGTCTAGTTTTTCGAATCCGACGCAAAACTGACAGTTACTTGTAATGTTCAGAGTCTGTTATTGACGATGGAACACACAAATTGCGTCGCGATTCAATACATCGTCCTCCAGCCGACTTGTCTCCAAGGGTCTAGTGCTGCCTCGGGCACCTTATGGTCGTTCTTCTGTGAGTCTAGATTTTCGAATCCGACGCAAAACTGACAGTTAATTGTAACGATCAGAGCCTCTTAATGACGATGGAACACACAAATTGCGTCGCGATTCAATACATCGTCCTACAGCCGACTTGTCTCCAAGGGTCTAGTACTGCCTCGGGCATCTTATGGTCGTACTCCTGTGAGTCTAGATTTTCGAATCCGACGCAAAACTGACAGTTAATTGTAATGTTGAGAGCCTGTTAATGACGATGGAACACACAAATTGCGTCGCGATTCAATACATCGTCCTACAGCCGACTTGTCTCCAAGGGTCTAGTGCTGCCTCGGGCACCTTATGGTCGTTCTCCTATGAGTCTAGATTTTCGAATCCGACGCAAAACTGACAGTTAATTGTAACGTTCAGAGCCTCTTAATGACGATGGAACACACAAATTGCGTCGCGATTCAATACATCGTCCTCCAGCCGACTTGTCTCCAAGGGTCTATTGCTGCCTCGGGCACCTTATGGTCGTTCTCCTGTGAGTCTAGTTTTTCGATTCCGACGCAAAACTGACAGTTAATTGTAATGTTCAGAGCCTTTTAATGACGATGGAACACACAAATTGCGACGCGATTCAATACATCGTCCTCCAGCCGACTTGTCTCCAAGGGTCTAGCGCTGCCTCGGGCACCTTATGGTCGTTCTTATGTGAGTCCAGATTTTCGAATCCGACGCAAAACTGACAGTTAATTGTAAGGTTCAGAGCCTCTTAATGACGATGGAACACACAAATTGCGTCGCGATTCAATACATCTTCCTCCAGCCGACTTGTCTCCAAGGTTCAATAGCTGCCTCGGGCACCTTATCGTCATTCTCCTGTGAGTCTAGTTTACCGAATCCGATACAAAACTGATAATTAATTGTAACGTTCAGAGCCTGTTAAAGACGATGGAACACACAAATTGCGTCGCGATTCAATACATCGTCCTCCAGCCGAGTTGTCTCCGAAGTAGTATTGCTGCCCCGGGCACCTTTTGGTCGTTCTCCTATGAGTCTAGTTTTTCGAATCCGGCGCAAAACTGACAGTTAATTGTAACGTTCGGAGCCTGTTAATGACGATGGAACACACAAATTGCGGCGCGATTCAATACATCGTCCTCCAGCCGACTTGTCTCCGAGGTAGTATTGCTGCCCCGGGCACCTTTTCGTCGTTCTCCTATGAGTCTAGTTTTTCGAATCCGGCGCAAAACTGACAATTAATTGTAACGTTCAGAGCCTCTTAATGACGATGGAACACACAAATTGCGTCGCGATTCAATACATCGTCCTCCAGCCGACTTGCCTCCAAGGGTCTAGTGCTGCCTCGGGCACCTTTTGGTCGTTCTCCTATGAGTCTAGTTTATCGAATCCAGCGCAAAACTGACAGTTAATTGTAACGTTCAGAGCCTCTTAATGACGATGGAACACACAAATTGCGTCGCGATTCAATACATCGTCCTCCAGCCGACTTGTCTCCAAGGGTCTAGTACTGCCTCGGGCACCTTATGGTCGTTCATCTGTGAGTCTAGATTTTCGAATCCGACGCAAAACTGACAGTTAATTGTAAGGTTCAGAGCCTCTTAATGACGATGGAACACACAAGTTACGTCGCGAATCAATACATCGTCCTCCAGCCGAATTGTCTCCAAGGGTCTAGTGCTGCCTCGGGCACCTTATCGTCGTTCTCCTGTGAGTCTAGTTTTTCGAATCCGACGCAAAACTGACAGTTTATGGTAATGTTCAGAGCCTGTTAATGACGATGGAACACACAAATTGCGTCGCGATTCAATACATCGTCCTCCAGCCGACTTGTCTCCAAGGGTCTAGAGCTGCCTCGGGCACCTTATGGTCGTTCTTCTGTGAGTCCAGATTTTCGAATCCGACGCAAAACTGACAGTTAATTGTAACGTTCAGAGCCTCTTAATGACGATGGAACACACAAATTGCGTCGCGATTCAATACATCGTCCTCCAGCCGACTTGTCTCCGAGGGTCTAGTGCTAGCTCGGGTACCTTATGGTCGTTCTTCTGTGAGTCTAGATTTTCGATTCCGACGCAAAACTGACAGTTAATTGTAACGTTCAGAGCCTCTTAATGACGATGGAACACACAAATTGCGTCGCGATTCAATACATCGTCCTACAGCCGACCTGTCTCCAAGGGTGTCTTGCTGTGAGTCTAGGTTTTCGAATCCGACGCAAAACTGACAGTGAATTGTAACGTTCAGAGCCTCTTAATGACGATGGAACACACAAATTGCGTCGCGATTCAATGCATCGTGCTCCAGCCGACGTGTCTCCAAGGGTCTAGTGCTGCCTCGGTCACCTTATGGTCATTCTTCTGTGAGTCTAGATTTTCGAATCCGACGCAAAACTGACAGTTAATTGTAAGGTTCAGAGCCTCTTAATGACGATGGAACAGACAAATTGCGTCGCGATTCAATACATCGTCCTCCAGCCGACCTGTCTCCTAGGGTCTATAGCTGCCTCGGGCACATTATGGTCGTTCTCCTGTGACTCTAGATTTTCGAATCCGACGCAAAACTGACAGTTAATTGTAACGTTCAGAGCCTCTTAATGACGATGGAACACACAAATTGCGTCGCGATTCAATACATCGTCCTACAGCCGACTTGTCTCCAAGGTCTAGTGCTGCCTCGGGCACCTTATGGTCGTTCTCCTGTGAGTCTAGATTTTAGAATCCGACGCAAAACTGACAGTGAATTGTAACGTTCAGAGCCTGTTAATGATGATGGAACACATAAATTGCGTCGCGATTCAATACATCGTCCTCCATCCGACTTGTCTCCAAGGGTCTATTGCTGCCTCGAGCACCTTATGGTCGTTCTTCTGTGAGTCTAGTTTTACGAATCCGACGCAAAACTGACAGTTAATTGTAATGTTCAGAGCCTGTTAATAACGATGGAACACACAATTTGCGTCGCGGTTCAATACATCGTCCTCCAGCCGACATGTCTCCAAGGGTCTAGTGCTGCCTCGGGCACCTTATGGTCGTTCTTCTGTGAGTCCAGATTTTCGAATCCGACAAAAAACTGACAGTTAATTGTAAGGTTCAGAGCCTCTTAATGACGATGGAACACACAAATTGCGTCGCGATTCAATACATCGTCCTCCAGCCGACTTGTCTCCAAGGGTCTATAGCTGCCTCGGACACCTTATCGACGTGCTCCTGTGAGTCTAGATTTACGAATCCGACGCAAAACTGACAGTGAATTGTAACGTTAAGAGCCTGTTAATGACGATGGAACACACAAATTGCGTCGCGATTCAATACATCGTCCTCCAGCCGACTTGTCTCCGAGGTAGTATTGCTGCCCCGGGCACCTTTTGGTCGTTCTCCTATGAGTCTAGTTTTTCGAATCCGGCGCAAAACTGACAGTTAATTGTAACGTTCAGAGCCTGTTAATGACGATGGAACACAAAAATTGCGTCACGATTCAATACATCGTCCTCCAGCCGACTTGTCTCCGAGGTAGTATTGTTGCCCCGGGCACCTTTTCGTCGTTCTCCTATGAGTCTAGCTTTTCGAATCCGGCGCAAAACTGACAATTAATTGTAACGTTCAGGGCCTCTTAATGACGATGGAACACACAAATTGCGTCGCGATTCAATACATCGTCCTATAGCCGACTTGTCTCCAAGGGCCTAGTGCTGCCTCGGGCACCTTTTGGTCGTTCTCCTATGAGTCTAGTTTATCGAATCCAGCGCAAAACTGACAGTTAATTGTAACGTCCAGAGCCTCTTAATGACGATGGAACACACAAATTGCGTCGCGATTCAATACATCGTCCTCCAGCCGACTTGTCTCCAAGGGTCTAGTACTTCCTCGGGCACCTTATGGTCGTTCTTCTGTGAGTCTAGATTTTCGAATCCGACGCAAAACTGACAGTTAATTGTAAGGTTCAGAGCCTCTTAATGACGATGGAACACACAAGTTGCGTCGCGAATCAATACATTGTCCTCCAGCCGAATTGTCTCCAAGGGTCTAGTGCTGCCTCGGGCACCTTATCGTCGTTCTCCTGTGAGTCTAGTTTTTCGAATCCGACGCAAAACTGACAGTTACTTGTAATGTTCAGAGTCTGTTATTGACGATGGAACACACAAATTGCGTCGCGATTCAATACATCGTCCTCCAGCCGACTTGTCTCCAAGGGTCTAGTGCTGCCTCGGGCACCTTATGGTCGTTCTTCTGTGAGTCTAGATTTTCGAATCCGACGCAAAACTGACAGTTAATTGTAACGATCAGAGCCTCTTAATGACGATGGAACACACAAATTGCGTCGCGATTCAATACATCGTCCTACAGCCGACTTGTCTCCAAGGGTCTAGTACTGCCTCGGGCATCTTATGGTCGTACTCCTGTGAGTCTAGATTTTCGAATCCGACGCAAAACTGACAGTTAATTGTAATGTTGAGAGCCTGTTAATGACGATGGAACACACAAATTGCGTCGCGATTCAATACATCGTCCTACAGCCGACTTGTCTCCAAGGGTCTAGTGCTGCCTCGGGCACCTTATGGTCGTTCTCCTATGAGTCTAGATTTTCGAATCCGACGCAAAACTGACAGTTAATTGTAACGTTCAGAGCCTCTTAATGACGATGGAACACACAAATTGCGTCGCGATTCAATACATCGTCCTCCAGCCGACTTGTCTCCAAGGGTCTATTGCTGCCTCGGGCACCTTATGGTCGTTCTCCTGTGAGTCTAGTTTTTCGATTCCGACGCAAAACTGACAGTTAATTGTAATGTTCAGAGCCTTTTAATGACGATGGAACACACAAATTGCGACGCGATTCAATACATCGTCCTCCAGCCGACTTGTCTCCAAGGGTCTAGCGCTGCCTCGGGCACCTTATGGTCGTTCTTATGTGAGTCCAGATTTTCGAATCCGACGCAAAACTGACAGTTAATTGTAAGGTTCAGAGCCTCTTAATGACGATGGAACACACAAATTGCGTCGCGATTCAATACATCTTCCTCCAGCCGACTTGTCTCCAAGGTTCAATAGCTGCCTCGGGCACCTTATCGTCATTCTCCTGTGAGTCTAGTTTACCGAATCCGATACAAAACTGATAATTAATTGTAACGTTCAGAGCCTGTTAAAGACGATGGAACACACAAATTGCGTCGCGATTCAATACATCGTCCTCCAGCCGAGTTGTCTCCGAAGTAGTATTGCTGCCCCGGGCACCTTTTGGTCGTTCTCCTATGAGTCTAGTTTTTCGAATCCGGCGCAAAACTGACAGTTAATTGTAACGTTCGGAGCCTGTTAATGACGATGGAACACACAAATTGCGGCGCGATTCAATACATCGTCCTCCAGCCGACTTGTCTCCGAGGTAGTATTGCTGCCCCGGGCACCTTTTCGTCGTTCTCCTATGAGTCTAGTTTTTCGAATCCGGCGCAAAACTGACAATTAATTGTAACGTTCAGAGCCTCTTAATGACGATGGAACACACAAATTGCGTCGCGATTCAATACATCGTCCTCCAGCCGACTTGCCTCCAAGGGTCTAGTGCTGCCTCGGGCACCTTTTGGTCGTTCTCCTATGAGTCTAGTTTATCGAATCCAGCGCAAAACTGACAGTTAATTGTAACGTTCAGAGCCTCTTAATGACGATGGAACACACAAATTGCGTCGCGATTCAATACATCGTCCTCCAGCCGACTTGTCTCCAAGGGTCTAGTACTGCCTCGGGCACCTTATGGTCGTTCATCTGTGAGTCTAGATTTTCGAATCCGACGCAAAACTGACAGTTAATTGTAAGGTTCAGAGCCTCTTAATGACGATGGAACACACAAGTTACGTCGCGAATCAATACATCGTCCTCCAGCCGAATTGTCTCCAAGGGTCTAGTGCTGCCTCGGGCACCTTATCGTCGTTCTCCTGTGAGTCTAGTTTTTCGAATCCGACGCAAAACTGACAGTTTATGGTAATGTTCAGAGCCTGTTAATGACGATGGAACACACAAATTGCGTCGCGATTCAATACATCGTCCTCCAGCCGACTTGTCTCCAAGGGTCTAGAGCTGCCTCGGGCACCTTATGGTCGTTCTTCTGTGAGTCCAGATTTTCGAATCCGACGCAAAACTGACAGTTAATTGTAACGTTCAGAGCCTCTTAATGACGATGGAACACACAAATTGCGTCGCGATTCAATACATCGTCCTCCAGCCGACTTGTCTCCGAGGGTCTAGTGCTAGCTCGGGTACCTTATGGTCGTTCTTCTGTGAGTCTAGATTTTCGATTCCGACGCAAAACTGACAGTTAATTGTAACGTTCAGAGCCTCTTAATGACGATGGAACACACAAATTGCGTCGCGATTCAATACATCGTCCTACAGCCGACCTGTCTCCAAGGGTGTCTTGCTGTGAGTCTAGGTTTTCGAATCCGACGCAAAACTGACAGTGAATTGTAACGTTCAGAGCCTCTTAATGACGATGGAACACACAAATTGCGTCGCGATTCAATGCATCGTGCTCCAGCCGACGTGTCTCCAAGGGTCTAGTGCTGCCTCGGTCACCTTATGGTCATTCTTCTGTGAGTCTAGATTTTCGAATCCGACGCAAAACTGACAGTTAATTGTAAGGTTCAGAGCCTCTTAATGACGATGGAACAGACAAATTGCGTCGCGATTCAATACATCGTCCTCCAGCCGACCTGTCTCCTAGGGTCTATAGCTGCCTCGGGCACATTATGGTCGTTCTCCTGTGACTCTAGATTTTCGAATCCGACGCAAAACTGACAGTTAATTGTAACGTTCAGAGCCTCTTAATGACGATGGAACACACAAATTGCGTCGCGATTCAATACATCGTCCTACAGCCGACTTGTCTCCAAGGTCTAGTGCTGCCTCGGGCACCTTATGGTCGTTCTCCTGTGAGTCTAGATTTTAGAATCCGACGCAAAACTGACAGTGAATTGTAACGTTCAGAGCCTGTTAATGATGATGGAACACATAAATTGCGTCGCGATTCAATACATCGTCCTCCATCCGACTTGTCTCCAAGGGTCTATTGCTGCCTCGAGCACCTTATGGTCGTTCTTCTGTGAGTCTAGTTTTACGAATCCGACGCAAAACTGACAGTTAATTGTAATGTTCAGAGCCTGTTAATAACGATGGAACACACAATTTGCGTCGCGGTTCAATACATCGTCCTCCAGCCGACATGTCTCCAAGGGTCTAGTGCTGCCTCGGGCACCTTATGGTCGTTCTTCTGTGAGTCCAGATTTTCGAATCCGACAAAAAACTGACAGTTAATTGTAAGGTTCAGAGCCTCTTAATGACGATGGAACACACAAATTGCGTCGCGATTCAATACATCGTCCTCCAGCCGACTTGTCTCCAAGGGTCTATAGCTGCCTCGGACACCTTATCGACGTGCTCCTGTGAGTCTAGATTTACGAATCCGACGCAAAACTGACAGTGAATTGTAACGTTAAGAGCCTGTTAATGACGATGGAACACACAAATTGCGTCGCGATTCAATACATCGTCCTACAGCCGACTTGTCTCCAAGGGTCTATTGCTGCCTCGGGCACCTTATGGTCGTTCTCCTGTGAGTCTAGTTTTTCGAATCCGACGCAAAACTGAAAGTTAATTGTAATGTTCAGAGCCTCTTAATGACGATGGAACACACAAATTGCGACGCGATTCAATACATCGTCCTCCAGCCGACTTGTCTCCAAGGGTCTAGCGCTGCCTCGGGCACCTTATGGTCGTTCTTTTGTGGTTCCAGATTTTCGAATCCGACGCAAAACTGACAGTTAATTGTAAGGTTCAGAGCCTCTTAATGACGATGGAACACATAAATTGCGTCGCAATTCAATACATCTTCCTCCAGCCGACTTGTCTCCAAGGATCTATAGCTGCCTCGGGCACTTATCGTCATTCTCCTGTGAGTCTAGTTTTTCGAATCCGATGCAAAACTGATAATTAATTGTAACGTTCAGAGCCTGTTAAAGACGATGGAACACACAAATTGCGTCGCGATTCAATACATCGTCCTCCAGCCGACTTGTCTCCAAGGGTCTATAGCTGCCTCGGACACCTTATCGACGTGCTCCTGTGAGTCTAGATTTACGAATCCGACGCAAAACTGACAGTGAATTGTAACGTTAAGAGCCTGTTAATGACGATGGAACACACAAATTGCGTCGCGATTCAATACATCGTCCTCCAGCCGACTTGTCTCCGAGGTAGTATTGCTGCCCCGGGCACCTTTTGGTCGTTCTCCTATGAGTCTAGTTTTTCGAATCCGGCGCAAAACTGACAGTTAATTGTAACGTTCAGAGCCTGTTAATGACGATGGAACACAAAAATTGCGTCACGATTCAATACATCGTCCTCCAGCCGACTTGTCTCCGAGGTAGTATTGTTGCCCCGGGCACCTTTTCGTCGTTCTCCTATGAGTCTAGCTTTTCGAATCCGGCGCAAAACTGACAATTAATTGTAACGTTCAGGGCCTCTTAATGACGATGGAACACACAAATTGCGTCGCGATTCAATACATCGTCCTATAGCCGACTTGTCTCCAAGGGCCTAGTGCTGCCTCGGGCACCTTTTGGTCGTTCTCCTATGAGTCTAGTTTATCGAATCCAGCGCAAAACTGACAGTTAATTGTAACGTCCAGAGCCTCTTAATGACGATGGAACACACAAATTGCGTCGCGATTCAATACATCGTCCTCCAGCCGACTTGTCTCCAAGGGTCTAGTACTTCCTCGGGCACCTTATGGTCGTTCTTCTGTGAGTCTAGATTTTCGAATCCGACGCAAAACTGACAGTTAATTGTAAGGTTCAGAGCCTCTTAATGACGATGGAACACACAAGTTGCGTCGCGAATCAATACATTGTCCTCCAGCCGAATTGTCTCCAAGGGTCTAGTGCTGCCTCGGGCACCTTATCGTCGTTCTCCTGTGAGTCTAGTTTTTCGAATCCGACGCAAAACTGACAGTTACTTGTAATGTTCAGAGTCTGTTATTGACGATGGAACACACAAATTGCGTCGCGATTCAATACATCGTCCTCCAGCCGACTTGTCTCCAAGGGTCTAGTGCTGCCTCGGGCACCTTATGGTCGTTCTTCTGTGAGTCTAGATTTTCGAATCCGACGCAAAACTGACAGTTAATTGTAACGATCAGAGCCTCTTAATGACGATGGAACACACAAATTGCGTCGCGATTCAATACATCGTCCTACAGCCGACTTGTCTCCAAGGGTCTAGTACTGCCTCGGGCATCTTATGGTCTTACTCCTGTGAGTCTAGATTTTCTTATCCGACGCAAAACTGACAGTGAATTGTAACGTTCAGAGCCTCTTAATGACGATGGATCACACAAATTGCGTCGCGATTCAATGCATCGTCCTCCAGCCGACTTGTCTCCAAGGGTCTAGTGCTGCCTCGGGCACCTTATGGTCATTCTACTGTGAGTCTAGATTTTCGAATCCGATGCAAAACTGTCAGTTAATTGTAAGGTTCAGAGCCTCTTAAAGACGATGGAACACACAAATTGGGTCGCGATTCAATACATCGTCCTCCACCCGACCTGTCTCCAAGGGTCTATAGCTGCCTCGGGCACATTATGGTCGTTCTCCTGTGAGTCTAGTTTTTCGAATCCGACGCAAAACTGACAGTTAATTGTAACGTTCAGAGCCGCTTAATGACGATGGAACACACAAATTGCGTCGCGATTCAATACATCGTCCTCCAGCCGACTTGTCTCCGAGGTAGTAATGCTGCCCCGGGCACCTTTTGGTCGTTCTCCTATGAGTCTAGTTTTTCGAATCCGGCGCAAAACTGACAGTTAATTGTAACGTTGAGAGCTTGTTAATGACGATGGAACACAGAAATTGCGTCGCGATTCAATACATCGTCCTACAGCCGACTTGTCTCCAAGGTCTAGTGCTGCCTAGGGCACCTTATGGTCGTTCTCCTGTGAGTCTAGATTTTAGAATCCGACGCAAAACTGACAGTGAATTGTAACGTTCAGAGCCTCTTAATGTCGATGGAACACACAAATTGCGTCGCGATTCAATACATCGTCCTACAGGCGACCTGTCTCCAAGGGTGTCTTGCTGCCTCGGGCACCTTATGGTCGTTCTCCTGTGAGTCTAGGTTTTCGAATCCGACGCAAAACTGACAGTGAATTGTAACGTTCAGAGCCTGTTAATGACGATGGAACACACAAATTGCGTCGCGATTCAATACATCGTCCTCCATCCGACTTGTCTCCTAGGGTCTATTGCTGCCTCGGGCACCTTATGGTCGTTCTCCTGTGAGTCTAGTTTTTCGAATCCGACGCAAAACTGACAGTTAATTGTAATGTTCAGAGCCTGTTAAAAACGATGGAAGACACAAATTGCGTCGCGATTCAATATATCGTCCTCCAGCCGACTTGTCTCCAAGGGTCTAGTACTGCCTCGGGCACCTTATGGTCGTTCTTCGGTGAGTCCAGATATTCGAATCCGACGCAAAACTGACAGTTAATTGTAAGGTTCAGAGCCTCTTAATGACGATGGAACACAAATTGCGTCGCGATTCAATACATCGTCCTACAGCCGACTTGTCTCCAAGGGTCTAGAGCTGCCTCGGGCACCTTATGGTCGTTCTTCTGTGAGTCCAGATTTTCGAATCCGACGCAAAACTGACAGTTAATTGTAACGTTCAGAGCCTCTTAATGACGATGGGACACACAAATTGCGTCGCGATTCAATACATCGTCCTCCAGCCGACTTGTCTCCAAGGGTCTAGTGCAGACTCGGGCACCTTATGGTCGTTCTTCTGTGAGTCTAGATTTTCGAATCCGACGCAAAACTGACAGTTAATTGTAAGGTTCAGAGCCTCTTAATGACGATGGAACACACAAATTGCGTCGCGATTCAATACATCGTCCTCCAGGCGACCTGTCTCCAAGAGTCTATAGCTGCCTCCGGCACCTTATGGTCGTTCTCCTGTGAGTCTAGTTTTTCGAATCCGACGCAAAACTGACAGTTAATTGTAACGTTCAGAGCCTCTTAATGACGATGGAACACACAATTTGCGTCGCGATTCAATACATCGTCCTCCAGCCGAATTGTCTCCAAGGGTCTAGTGCTGCATCGGGCGCCTTATGGTCGTTCTCCTGTGAGTCTAGATTTTCGAATCCGACGCAAAACTGACAGTTAATTGTATCGTTCAGAGCCTCTTAATGACGATGGAACACACAAATTGTGTCGCGATACAATACATCGTCCTACAGCCGAGTTGTCTCCAAGGGTCTAGTGCTGCCTCGGGCACCTTATGGTCGTTCTCCTGTGAGTCTCGTTTTTCGAATCCGACGCAAAACTGACAGTTAATTGTAATGTTGAGAGCCTGTTAATGACGATGGAACACACAAATTGCGTCGCGATTCAATACATCGTCCTCCAGCCGAATTGTCTCCAAGGGTCTAGTGCTGCCTCGGGCACATTATGGTAGTTCTCCTATGAGTCTAGATTTTCGAATCCGACGCAAAACTGACAGTGAATTGTAACGTTCAGAGCCTGTTAATGACGATGGAACACACAAATTGCGTCGCGATTCAATACATCGTCCTCCAGCCGACTTGTCTCAGTGGTACTATTGCTGCCCCGGGCACCTTTTGGTAGATCTCCTATGAGTCTAGTTTATCGAATCCGGTGGAAAACTGACAGTTAATCGGAAGGTTCAGAGCCTCTTAATGACGATGGAACACACAAGTTGCGTCGCGAATCAATACATCGTCCTCCAGCCGAATTGTCTCCAAGGGTCTAGTGCAGCCTCGGGCACCTTATGGTCGTTCTTCTGTGAGTCTAGATTTTCGAATCCGACGCAAAACTGACAGTTAATTGTAAGTTTCAGAGCCTCTTAATGACGATGGAACACTCAAATTGCGTCGCGATTCAATACATCGTCCTCCAGCCGAACTGTCTCCAAGGATCTATTGCTGCTTCGTGCACCTTATGGTCGTTGTCTTGTGAGTCTAGTTTTTCGAATCCGACGCAAAACTGACCGTTAATTGTAACGTTCAGAGCCTCGTAATGACGATGGAACACACAAATTGCGTCGCGATTCAATACATCGTCGTCCAGCCGAATTGCCTCGAAGGGTCTAGTGCTGCCTCGGGCGCCTTATGGTCGTTCTCCTGTGAGTCTAGATTTTCGAATCTGACGCAAAACTGACAGTTAATTGTAACGTTCAGAGGCTCTTAATGACGATGGAACACACAAATTGCGTCGCGATTCAATACATCGTCCTACAGCCGACTTGTCTCCAAGGGTCTAGTGCTGCTGCGGGCACCTTATGGTCGTTCTCCTATGAGTCTAGATTTTCGAATCCGACGCAAAACTGACAGTTAATTGTAACGTTCAGAGCCTCTTAATGACGATGGAACACACAAATTGCGTCGCGATTCAATACATCGTCCTCCAGCCGACTTGTCTCCAAGGGTCTATTGCTGCCTCGGGCACCTTATGGTCGTTCTCCTGTGAGTCTAGTTTTTCGATTCCGACGCAAAACTGACAGTTAATTGTAATGTTCAGAGCCTTTTAATGACGATGGAACACACAAATTGCGACGCGATTCAATACATCGTCCTCCAGCCGACTTGTCTCCAAGGGTCTAGCGCTGCCTCGGGCACCTTATGGTCGTTCTTATGTGAGTCCAGATTTTCGAATCCGACGCAAAACTGACAGTTAATTGTAAGGTTCAGAGCCTCTTAATGACGATGGAACACACAAATTGCGTCGCGATTCAATACATCTTCCTCCAGCCGACTTGTCTCCAAGGTTCAATAGCTGCCTCGGGCACCTTATCGTCATTCTCCTGTGAGTCTAGTTTACCGAATCCGATACAAAACTGATAATTAATTGTAACGTTCAGAGCCTGTTAAAGACGATGGAACACACAAATTGCGTCGCGATTCAATACATCGTCCTCCAGCCGAGTTGTCTCCGAAGTAGTATTGCTGCCCCGGGCACCTTTTGGTCGTTTTCCTATGAGTCTAGTTTTTCGAATCCGGCGCAAAACTGACAGTTAATTGTAACGTTCGGAGCCTGTTAATGACGATGGAACACACAAATTGCGGCGCGATTCAATACATCGTCCTCCAGCCGACTTGTCTCCGAGGTAGTATTGCTGCCCCGGGCACCTTTTCGTCGTTCTCCTATGAGTCTAGTTTTTCGAATCCGGCGCAAAACTGACAATTAATTGTAACGTTCAGAGCCTCTTAATGACGATGGAACACACAAATTGCGTCGCGATTCAATACATCGTCCTATAGCCGACTTGTCTCCAAGGGTCTAGTGCTGCCTCGGGCACCTTTTGGTCGTTCTCCTATGAGTCTAGTTTATCGAATCCAGCGCAAAACTGACAGTTAATTGTAACGTTCAGAGCCTCTTAATGACGATGGAACACACAAATTGCGTCGCGATTCAATACATCGTCCTCCAGCCGACTTGTCTCCAAGAGTCTAGTACTGCCTCGGGCACCTTATGGTCGTTCATCTGTGAGTCTAGATTTTCGAATCCGACGCAAAACTGACAGTTAATTGTAAGGTTCAGAGCCTCTTAATGACGATGGAACACACAAGTTACGTCGCGAATCAATACATCGTCCTCCAGCCGAATTGTCTCCAAGGGTCTAGTGCTGCCTCGGGCACCTTATCGTCGTTCTCCTGTGAGTCTAGTTTTTCGAATCCGACGCAAAACTGACAGTTTATTGTAATGTTCAGAGCCTGTTAATGACGATGGAACACACAAATTGCGTCGCGATTCAATACATCGTCCTCCAGCCGACTTGTCTCCAAGGGTCTAGAGCTGCCTCGGGCACCTTATGGTCGTTCTTCTGTGAGTCCAGATTTTCGAATCCGACGCAAAACTGACAGTTAATTGTAACGTTCAGAGCCTCTTAATGACGATGGAACACACAAATTGCGTCGCGATTCAATACATCGTCCTCCAGCCGACTTGTCTCCGAGGGTCTAGTGCTAGCTTGGGTACCTTATGGTCGTTCTTCTGTGAGTCTAGATTTTCGATTCCGACGCAAAACTGACAGTTAATTGTAACGTTCAGAGCCTCTTAATGACGATGGAACACACAAATTGCGTCGCGATTCAATACATCGTCCTACAGCCGACCTGTCTCCAAGGGTGTCTTGCTGTGAGTCTAGGTTTTCGAATCCGACGCAAAACTGACAGTGAATTGTAACGTTCAGAGCCTCTTAATGACGATGGAACACACAAATTGCGTCGCGATTCAATGCATCGTCCTCCAGCCGACGTGTCTCCAAGGGTCTAGTGCTGATTCGGTCACCTTATGGTCATTCTTCTGTGAGTCTAGATTTTCGAATCCGACGCAAAACTGACAGTTAATTGTAAGGTTCAGAGCCTCTTAATGACGATGGAACAGACAAATTGCGTCGCGATTCAATACATCGTCCTCCAGCCGACCTGTCTCCTAGGGTCTATAGCTGCCTCGGGCACATTATGGTCGTTCTCCTGTGACTCTAGATTTTCGAATCCGACGCAAAACTGACAGTTAATTGTAACGTTCAGAGCCTCTTAATGACGATGGAACACACAAATTGCGTCGCGATTCAATACATCGTCCTACAGCCGACTTGTCTCCAAGGTCTAGTGCTGCCTCGGGCACCTTATGGTCGTTCTCCTGTGAGTCTAGATTTTAGAATCCGACGCAAAACTGACAGTGAATTGTAACGTTCAGAGCCTGTTAATGATGATGGAACACATAAATTGCGTCGCGATTCAATACATCGTCCTCCATCCGACTTGTCTCCAAGGGTCTATTGCTGCCTCGGGCACCTTATGGTCGTTCTTCTGTGAGTCTAGTTTTTCGAATCCGACGCAAAACTGACAGTTAATTGTAATGTTCAGAGCCTGTTAATAACGATGGAACACACAATTTGCGTCGCGATCCAATACATCGTCCTCCAGCCGACATGTCTCCAAGGGTCTAGTGCTGCCTCGGGCACCTTATGGTCGTTCTTCTGTGAGTCCAGATTTTCGAATCCGACAAAAAACTGGCAGTTAATTGTAAGGTTCAGAGCCTCTTAATGACGATGGAACACACAAATTGCGTCGCGATTTAATACATCGTCCTCCAGCCGACTTGTCTCCAAGGGTCTATAGCTGCCTCGGACACCTTATCGACGTGCTCCTGTGAGTCTAGATTTACGAATCCGACGCAAAAATGACAGTGAATTGTAACGTTAAGAGCCTCTTAATGACGATGGAACACACAAATTGCGTCGCGATTCAATACATCGTCCTCCAGCCGACTTGTCTCCAAGGGTCTATTGCTGCCTCGGGCACCTTATGGTCGTTCTCCTGTGAGTCTAGTTTTTCGAATCCGACGCAAAACTGAAAGTTAATTGTAATGTTCAGAGCCTCTTAATGACGATGGAACACACAAATTGCGACGCGATTCAATACATCGTCCTCCAGCCGACTTGTCTCCAAGGGTCTATAGCTGCCTCGGGCACCTTATCGTCATTCTCCTGTGAGTCTAGTTTTTCGAATCCGATGCAAAACTGATAATTAATTGTAACGTTCAGAGCCTGTTAAAGACGATGGAACACACAAATTGCGTCGCGATTCAATACATCGTCCTCCAGCCGACTTGTCTCCGAGGAAGTATTGCTGCCCCGGGCACGTTTTGGTCGTTCTCCTATGAGTCTAGTTTTTCGAATCCGGCGCAAAACTGACAGTTAATTGTAACGTTCAGAGCCTGTTAATGACGATGGAACACAAAAATTGCGTCACGATTCAATACATCGTCCTCCAGCCGACTTGTCTCCGAGGTAGTATTGTTGCCCCGGGCACCTTTTCGTCGTTCTCCTATGAGTCTAGTTTTTCGAATCCGGCGCAAAACTGACAATTAATTGTAACGTTCAGGGCCTCTTAATGACGATGGAACACACAAATTGCGTCGCGATTCAATACATCGTCCTATAGCCGACTTGTCTCCAAGGGCCTAGTGCTGCCTCGGGCACCTTTTGGTCGTTCTCCTATGAGTCTAGTTTTTCGAATCCAGCGCAAAACTGACAGTTAATTGTAACGTCCAGAGCCTCTTAATGACGATGGAACACACAAATTGCGTCGCGATTCAATACATCGTCCTCCAGCCGACTTGTCTCCAAGGGTCTAGTACTTCCTCGGGCACCTTATGGTCGTTCTTCTGTGAGTCTAGATTTTCGAATCCGACGCAAAACTGACAGTTAATTGTAAGGTTCAGAGCCTCTTAATGACGATGGAACACACAAGTTGCGTCGCGAATCAATACATCGTCCTCCAGCCGAATTGTCTCCAAGGGTCTAGTGCTGCCTCGGGCACCTTATCGTCGTTCTCCTGTGAGTCTAGTTTTTCGAATCCGACGCAAAACTGACAGTTACTTGTAATGTTCAGAGTCTGTTATTGACGATGGAACACACAAATTGCGTCGCGATTCAATACATCGTCCTCCAGCCGACTTGTCTCCAAGGGTCTAGTGCTGCCTCGGGCACCTTATGGTCGTTCTTCTGTGAGTCTAGATTTTCGAATCCGACGCAAAACTGACAGTTAATTGTAACGATCAGAGCCTCTTAATGACGATGGAACACACAAATTGCGTCGCGATTCAATACATCGTCCTACAGCCGACTTGTCTCCAAGGGTCTAGTACTGCCTCGGGCATCTTATGGTCGTACTCCTGTGAGTCTAGATTTTCTTATCCGACGCAAAACTGACAGTGAATTGTAACGTTCAGAGCCTCTTAATGACGATGGAACACACAAATTGCGTCGCGATTCAATGCATCGTCCTCCAGCCGACTTGTCTCCAAAGGTCTAGTGCTGCCTCGGGCACCTTATGGTCATTCTTCTGTGAGTCTAGATTTTCGAATCCGACGCAAAACTGTCAGTTAATTGTAAGGTTCTGAGCCTCTTAAAGACGATGGAACACACAAATTGGGTCGCGATTCAATACATCGTCCTCCAGCCGACCTGTCTCCAAGGGTCTATAGCTGCCTCGGGCACATTATGGTCGTTCTCCTGTGAGTCTAGTTTTTCGAATCCGACGCAAAACTGACAGTTAATTGTAACGTTCAGAGCCTCTTAATGACGATGGAACACACAAATTGCGTCGCGATTCAATACATCGTCCTCCAGCCGACTTGTCTCCGAGGTAGTAATGCTGCCCCGGGCACCTTTTGGTCGTTCTCCTATGAGTCTAGTTTTTCGAATCCGGCGCAAAACTGACAGTTAATTGTAACGTTGAGAGCTTGTTAATGACGATGGAACACAGAAATTGCGTCGCGATTCAATACATCGTCCTACAGCCGACTTGTCTCCAAGGTCTAGTGCTGCCTAGGGCACCTTATGGTCGTTCTCCTGTGAGTCTAGATTTTAGAATCCGACGCAAAACTGACAGTGAATTGTAACGTTCAGAGCCTCTTAATGTCGATGGAACACACAAATTGCGTCGCGATTCAATACATCGTCCTACAGGCGACCTGTCTCCAAGGGTGTCTTGCTGCCTCGGGCACCTTATGGTCGTTCTCCTGTGAGTCTAGGTTTTCGAATCCGACGCAAAACTGACAGTGAATTGTAACGTTCAGAGCCTGTTAATGACGATGGAACACACAAATTGCGTCGCGATTCAATACATCGTCCTCCATCCGACTTGTCTCCTAGGGTCTATTGCTGCCTCGGGCACCTTATGGTCGTTCTCCTGTGAGTCTAGTTTTTCGAATCCGACGCAAAACTGACAGTTAATTGTAATGTTCAGAGCCTGTTAAAAACGATGGAAGACACAAATTGCGTCGCGATTCAATACATCGTCCTCCAGCCGACTTGATTCCAAGGGTCTAGTACTGCCTCGGGCACCTTATGGTCGTTCTTCGGTGAGTCCAGATATTCGAATCCGACGCAAAACTGACAGTTAATTGTAAGGTTCAGAGCCTCTTAATGACGATGGAACACAAATTGCGTCGCGATTCAATACATCGTCCTACAGCCGACTTGTCTCCAAGGGTCTATAGCTGCCTCGGGCACCTTATCGACGTTCTCCTGTGAGTCTAGTTTTTCGAATCCGACGCAAAACTGACAATTAATTGTAACGTTCAGAGCCTGTTAATGACGATGGAACACACAAATTGCGTCGAGATTCAATACATCGTCCTACAGCCGACTTGTCTCCAAGGGTCTAGTACTGCCTCGGGCACCTTATGGTCGTTCTCCTGTGAGTCTAGATTTTCATATCCGACGCAAAACTGACAGTGAATTGTAACGTTCAGAGCCTCTTAATGACGATGGAACACACAAATTGCGTCGCGATTCAATGCATCGTCCTCCAGCCGACTTGTCTCCAAGGGTCTAGTGCAGCCTCGGGCACCTTATAGTCATTCCTCTGTGAGTCTAGATTTTCGAATCCGACGCAAAACTGACAGTTAATTGTAAGGATCAGAGCCTGTTAATGACGATGGAACACACAAAGTGCGTCGTGATTCAATACATCGTCCTCCAGCCGACGTGTCTCCGAGGTAGTAATACTGCCCCGGGCACCTTTTGGTCGTTCTCCTATGAGTCTAGTTTTTCGAATCCGGCGCAAAACTGACAGTTAATTGTAACGTTCCGAGCTTGTTAATGACGATGGAACACAGAAATTGCGTCGCGATTCAATACATCGTCCTACAGCCGTCTTGTCTCGAAGAGTCTAGTGCTGCCTCGGGCGCCTTATGGTCGTTCTCCTGTGAGTCTAGATTTTCAAATCCGACGCAAAACTGATAGTTAATTGTAACGCTCAGAGCCTCTTAATGACGATGGAACACACAAATTGCGTCGCGATTCAATACATCGTCCTACAGCCGAGTTGTCTCCAAGGGTCTAGTGCTGCCTCGGGCACCTTATGGTAGTTCTCCTGTGAATCTAGGTTTTCGAATCCGACGCAAAACTGACAGTGAATTGTAACGTTCAGAGCCTGTTAATGACGATGGAACACACAAATTGCGTCGCGATTCAATACATCGTCCTCCAGTCGACTTGTCTCCAAGGGTCTATTGCTGCCTCGGGCACCTTATCGTCGTTCTCCTGTGAGTCTAGTTTTCGAATCCGACGCAAAACTGACAATTGTAACGTTCAGAGCCTCTTAATGACGATGGAACACACAAATTGCGTCGCGATTCAATACATCGTCCTCCAGCCGACTTGTCGCCAAGGGTCTATTGCTGCCTCGGGCACCTTATGGTCGTTCTCCTGTGAGTCTAGTTTTTCGAATGCGATGCAAAACTGACAGTTAATTGTAACGTTCAGAGCCTGTAAATGACGATGGGACACACAAATTGCGTCGAGACTCAATACATCGTCCTCCAGCCGACTTGTCTCAGAGGTACTATTGCTGCCCCGGGCACCTTTTGGTCATTCCCCTATAAGTCTAGTTTATCGAATCCGGCGCAAAACTGACAGTTAATTGTAACGTTCAGAGCCTCTTAATGACGATGGAACACACAAGTTGCGTCGCGAATCAATACATCGTCCTCCAGCCGAATTGTCTCCAAGGGTCTAGTGCTGCCTCGGGCACCTTATCGTCGTTCTCCTGTGAGTCTAGTTTTTCGAATCCGACGCAAAACTGACAGTTACTTGTAATGTTCAGAGACTGTTAATGACGATGGAACACACAAATTGCGTCGCGATTCAATACATCGTCCTCCAGCTGACTTGTCTCCAAGGGTCTAGTACTGCCTCGGGCACCTTATGGTCGTTCTCCTGTGAGTCTAGATTTTCATATCCGACGCAAAACTGACAGTGAATTGTAACGTTCAGAGCCTCTTAATGACGATGGAACACACAAATTGCGTCGCGATTTCATACATCGTCCTCCAGCCGAATTGTCTCCAAGGGTCTATTGCTGCCTCGGGCACCTTATGGTCGTTCTCCTGTGAGTGTAGTTTTTCGAATCCGACGCAAAACTGACAGTTAATTGTAACGTTCAGAGCCTCTTAATGACGATGGAACACACAAATTGCGTCGCGATTCAATACATCGTCCTCCAGCCCACTTGTCTCCAAGGGTCTATTGCTGCCTCGGGCACCTTATGGTCGTTCTCCTGTGAGTCTAGTTTTTCGAATCCGACGCAAAACTGAAAGTTAATTGTAATGTTCAGAGCCTCTTAATGACGATGGAACACACAAATTGCGACGCGATTCAATACATCGTCCTCCAGCCGACTTGTCTCCAAGTGTCTAGCGCTGCCTCGGGCACCTTATGGTCGTTCTTTTGTGAGTCCAGATTTTCGAATCCGACGCAAAACTGACAGTTAATTGTAAGGTTCAGAGCCTGTTAATGACGATGGAACACACAAATTGCGTCGCAATTCAATACATCTTCCTCCAGCCGACTTGTCTCCAAGGATCTATAGCTGCCTCGGGCACCTTATCGTCATTCTCCTGTGAGTCTAGTTTTTCGAATCCGATGCAAAACTGATAATTAATTGTAACGTTCAGAGCCTGTTAAAGACGATGGAACACACAAATTGCATCGCGATTCAATACATCGTCCTCCAGCCGACTTGTCTCCGAGGTAGTATTGCTGCCCCGGGCACCTTTTGGTCGTTCTCCTATGAGTCTAGTTTTTCGAATCCGGCGCAAAACTGACAGTTAATTGTAACGTTCAGAGCCTGTTAATGACGATGGAACACAAAAATTGCGTCACGATTCAATACATCGTCCTCCAGCCGACTTGTCTCCGAGGTAGTATTGTTGCCCCGGGCACCTTTTCGTCGTTCTCCTATGAGTCTAGTTTTTCGAATCCGGCGCAAAACTGACAATAAACTGTAACGTTCAGGGCCTCTTAATGACGATGGAACACACAAAATGCGTCGCGATTCAATACATCGTCCTATAGCCGACTTGTCTCCAAGGGCCTAGTGCTGCCTCGGGCACCTTTTGGTCGTTCTCCTATGAGTCTAGTTTATCGAATCCAGCGCAAACTGACAGTTAATTGTAACGTCCAGAGCCTCTTAATGACGATGGAACACACAAATTGCGTCGCGATTCAATACATCGTCCTCCAGCCGACTTGTCTCCAAGGGTCTAGTACTTCCTCGGGCACCTTATGGTCGTTCTTCTGTGAGTCTAGTTTTTCGAAACCGACGCAAAACTGACAGTTAATTGTAAGGTTCAGAGCCTCTTAATGACGATGGAACACACAAGTTGCGTCGCGAATCAATACATCGTCCTCCAGCCGAATTGTCTCCAAGGATCTAGTGCTGCCTCGGGCACCTTATCGTCGTTCTCCTGTGAGTCTAGTTTTTCGAATCCGACGCAAAACTGACAGTTACTTGTAATGTTCAGAGTCTGTTATTGACGATGGAACACACAAATTGCGTCGCGATTCAATACATCGTCCTCCAGCCGACTTGTCTCCAAGGGTCTAGTGCTGCCTCGGGCACCTTATGGTCGTTCTTCTGTGAGTCTAGATTTTCGAATCCGACGCAAAACTGACAGTCAATTGTAACGATCAGAGCCTCTTAATGACGATGGAACACACAAATTGCGTCGCGATTCAATACATCGTCCTACAGCCGACTTGTCTCCAAGGGTCTAGTACTGCCTCGGGCATCTTATGGTCGTACTCCTGTGAGTCTAGATTTTCTTATCCGACGCAAAACTGACAGTGAATTGTAACGTTCAGAGCCTCTTAATGACGATGGAACACACAAATTGCGTCGCGATTCAATGCATCGTCCTCCAGCCGACTTGTCGCCAAGGGTCTAGTGCTGCCTCGGGCACCTTATGGTCATTCTTCTGTGAGTCTAGATTTTCGAATCCGACGCAAAACTGTCAGTTAATTGTAAGGTTCAGAGCCTCTTAAAGACGATGGAACACACAAATTGGGTCGCGATTCAATACATCGTCCTCCAGCCGACCTGTCTCCAAGGGTCTATAGCTGCCTCGGGCACATTATTGTCGTTCTCCTGTGAGTCTAGTTTTTCGAACCGGCGCAAAACTGACAGTTAATTGTAACGTTCAGAGCCTCTTAATGACGATGGAACACACAAATTGCGTCGCGATTCAATACATCGTCCTCCAGCCGACTTGTCTCCGAGGTAGTAATGCTGCCCCGGGCACCTTTTGGTCGTTCTCCTATGAGTCTAGTTTTTCGAATCCGGCGCAAAACTGACAGTTAATTGTAACGTTGAGAGCTTGTTAATGACGATGGAACACAGAAATTGCGTCGCGATTCAATACATCGTCCTACAGCCGACTTGTCTCCAAGGTCTAGTGCTGCCTAGGGCACCTTATGGTCGTTCTCCTGTGAGTCTAGATTTTAGAATCTGACGCAAAACTGACAGTGAATTGTAACGTTCAGAGCCTGTTAATGATGATGGAACACACAAATTGCGTCGCGATTCAATACATCGTCATCCAGCCGACTTGTCTCCGAGGGTCTAGTGCTGCCTCGGGCACCATATGGTTGTTCTTCTGTGAGTCTAGATTTTCGAATCCGACGCAAAACTGACAGTTAATTGTAACATTCAGAGCCTCTTAATGTCGATGGAACACACAAATTGCGTCGCGATTCAATACATCGTCCTACAGGCGACCTGTCTCCAAGGGTGTCTTGCTGCCTCGGGCACCTTATGGTCGTTCTCCTGTGAGTCTAGGTTTTCGAATCCGACGCAAAACTGACAGTGAATTGTAACGTTCAGAGCCTGTTAATGACGATGGAACACACAAATTGCGTCGCGATTCAATACATCGTCCTCCATCCGACTTGTCTCCTAGGGTCTATAGCTGCCTCGGGCACCTTATCGACGTTCTCCTGTGAGTCTAGTTTTTCGAATCCGACGCAAAACTGACAATTAATTGTAACGTTCAGAGCCTGTTAATGACGATGGAACACACAAATTGCGTCGAGATTCAATACATCGTCCTACAGCCGACTTGTCTCCAAGGGTCTAGTACTGCCTCGGGCACCTTATGGTCGTTCTCCTGTGAGTCTAGATTTTCATATCCGACGCAAAACTGACAGTGAATTGTAACGTTCAGAGCCTCTTAATGACGATGGAACACACAAATTGCGTCGCGATTCAATGCATCGTCCTCCAGCCGACTTGTCTCCAATGGTCTAGTGCAGCCTCGGGCACCTTATGGTCATTCTTCTGTGAGTCTAGATTTTCGAATCCGACGCAAAACTGACAGTTAATTGTAAGGTTCAGAGCCTGTTAATGACGATGGAACACACAAAGTGCGTCGTGATTCAATACATCGTCCTCCAGCCGACGTGTCTCCGAGGTAGTAATGCTGCCCCGGGCACCTTTTGGTCGTTCTCCTATGAGTCTAGTTTATCGAATCCGGCGCAAAACTGACAGTTAATTGTAACGTTCCGAGCTTGTTAATGACGATGGAACACAGAAATTGCGTCGCGATTCAATACATCGTCCTACAGCCGTCTTGTCTCGAAGAGTCTAGTGCTGCCTCGGGCGCCTTATGGTCGTTCTCCTGTGAGTCTAGATTTTCAAATCCGACGCAAAACTGATAGTTAATTGTAACGTTCAGAGCCTCTTAATGACGATGGAACACACAAATTGCGTCGCGATTCAATACATCGTCCTACAGCCGAGTTGTCTCCAAGGGTCTAGTGCTGCCTCGGGCACCTTATGGTAGTTCTCCTGTGAATCTAGGTTTTCGAATCCGACGCAAAACTGACAGTGAATTGTAACGTTCAGAGCCTGTTAATGACGATGGAACACACAAATTGCGTCGCGATTCAATACATCGTCCTCCAGTCGACTTGTCTCCAAGGGTCTATTGCTGCCTCGGGCACCTTATCGTCGTTCTCCTGTGAGTCTAGTTTTCGAATCCGACGCAAAACTGACAGTTAATTGTTACGTTCAGAGCCTCTTAATGACGATGGAACACACAAATTGCGTCGCGATTCAATACATCGTCCTCCAGCCGACTTGTTGCCAAGGGTCTATTGCTGCCTCGGGCACCTTATGGTCGTTCTCCTGTGAGTCTAGTTTTTCGAATGCGATGCAAAACTGACAGTTAATTGTAACGTTCAGAGCCTGTAAATGACGATGGGACACACAAATTGCGTCGAGACTCAATACATCGTCCTCCAGCCGACTTGTCTCAGAGGTACTATTGCTGCCCCGGGCACCTTTTGGTCATTCCCCTATAAGTCTAGTTTATCGAATCCGGCGCAAAACTGACAGTTAATTGTAACGTTCAGAGCCTCTTAATGACGATGGAACACACAAGTTGCGTCGCGAATCAATACATCGTCCTCCAGCCGAATTGTCTCCAAGGGTCTAGTGCTGCCTCGGGCACCTTATCGTCGTTCTCCTGTGAGTCTAGTTTTTCGAATCCGACGCAAAACTGACAGTTACTTGTAATGTTCAGAGTCTGTTAATGACGATGAAACACACAAATTGCGTCGCGATTCAATACATCGTCCTCCAGCTGACTTGTCTCCAAGGGTCTAGTACTGCCTCGGGCACCTTATGGTCGTTCTCCTGTGAGTCTAGATTTTCATATCCGACGCAAAACTGACAGTGAATTGTAACGTTCAGAGCCTCTTAATGACGATGGAACACACAAATTGCGTCGCGATTTAATACATCGTCCTCCAGCCGAATTGTCTCCAAGGGTCTATTGCTGCCTCGGGCACCTTATGGTCGTTCTCCTGTGAGTGTAGTTTTTCGAATCCGACGCAAAACTGACAGTTAACCTCGGGCACCTTATGGTCGTTCTCCTGTGAGTCTAGTTTTTCGAATCCGACGCAAAACTGAAAGTTAATTGTAATGTTCAGAGCCTCTTAATGACGATGGAACACACAAATTGCGACGCGATTCAATACATCGTCCTCCAGCCGACTTGTCTCCAAGGGTCTAGCGCTGCCTCGGGCACCTTATGGTCGTTCTTTTGTGAGTCCAGATTTTCGAATCCGACGCAAAACTGACAGTTAATTGTAAGGTTCAGAGCCTCTTAATGACGATGGAACACACAAATTGCGTCGCAATTCAATACATCTTCCTCCAGCCGACTTGTCTCCAAGGATCTATAGCTGCCTCGGGCACCTTATCGTCATTCTCCTGTGAGTCTAGTTTTTCGAATCCGATGCAAAACTGATAATTAATTGTAACGTTCAGAGCCTGTTAAAGACGATGGAACACACAAATTGCGTCGCGATTCAATACATCGTCCTCCAGCCGACTTGTCTCCGAGGTAGTATTGCTGCCCCGGGCACCTTTTGGTCGTTCTCCTATGAGTCTAGTTTTTCGAATCCGGCGCAAAACTGACAGTTAATTGTAACGTTCAGAGCCTGTTAATGACGATGGAACACAAAAATTGCGTCACGATTCATTACATCGTCCTCCAGCCGACTTGTCTCCGAGGTAGTATTGTTGCCCCGGGCACCTTTTCGTCGTTCTCCTATGAGTCTAGTTTTTCGAATCCGGCGCGAAACTGACAATTAATTGTAACGTTCAGGGCCTCTTAATGACGATGGAACACACAAATTGCGTCGCGATTCAATACATCGTCCTATAGCCGACTTGTCTCCAAGGGCCTAGTGCTGCCTCGGGCACCTTTTGGTCGTTCTCCTGTGAGTCTAGATTTTCTTATCCGACGCAAAACTGACAGTGAATTGTAACGTTCAGAGCCTCTTAATGACGATGGAACACACAAATTGCGTCGCGATTCAATACATCGTCCTCCAGCCGACTTGTCTCCAAGGGGCTAGTACTGCCTCGGGCATCTTATGGTCGTACTCCTGTGAGTCTAGATTTTCTTATCCGACGCAAAACTGACAGTGAATTGTAACGTTCAGAGCCTCTTAATGACGATGGAACACACAAATTGCGTCGCGATTCAATGCATCGTCCTCCAGCCGACTTGTCTCCAAGGGTCTAGTGCTGCCTCGGGCACCTTATGGTCATTCTTCTGTGAGTCTAGATTTTCGAATCCGACGCAAAACTGTCAGTTAATTGTAAGGTTCAGAGCCTCTTAAAGACGATGGAACACACAAATTGGGTCGCGATTCAATACATCGTCCTCCAGCCGACCTGTCTCCAAGGGTCTATAGCTGCCTCGGGCACATTATGGTCGTTCTCCTGTGAGTCTAGTTTTTCGAATCCGACGCAAAACTGACAGTTAATTGTAACGTTCAGAGCCTCTTAATGACGATGGAACACACAAATTGCGTCGCGATTCAATACATCGTCCTCCAGCCGGCTTGTCTCCGAGGTAGTAATGCTGCCCCGGGCACCTTTTGGTCGTTCTCCTATGAGTCTAGTTTTTCGAATCCGGCGCAAAACTGACAGTGAATTGTAACGTTCAGAGCCTGTTAATGATGATGGAACACACAAATTGCGTCGCGATTCAATACATCGTCATCCAGCCGACTTGTCTCCGAGGGTCTAGTGCTGCCTCGGGCACCATATGGTTGTTCTTCTGTGAGTCTAGATTTTCGAATCCGACGCAAAACTGACAGTTAATTGTAAGGTTCAGAGCCTCTTAATGACGATGGAACACAAATTGCGTCGCGATTCAATACATCGTCCTACAGCCGACTTGTCTCCAAGGGTCTATAGCTGCCTCGGGCACTTTATCGACGTTCTCCTGTGAGTCTAGTTTTTCGAATCCGACGCAAAACTGACAATTAATTGTAACGTTCAGAGCCTGTTAATGACGATGGAACACAAAAATTGCGTCGAGACTCAATACATCGTCCTACAGCCGACTTGTCTCCAAGGGTCTAGTACTGCCTCGGGCACCTTATGGTCGTTCTCCTGTGAGTCTAGATTTTCATATCCGACGCAAAACTGACAGTGAATTGTAACGTTCAGAGCCTCTTAATGACGATGGAACACACAAATTGCGTCGCGATTCAATGCATCGTCCTCCATCCGACTTGTCTCCAAGGGTCTAGAGCAGCCTCGGGTACCTTATGGTCATTCCTCTGTGAGTCTAGATTTTCGAATCCGACGCAAAACTGACAGTTAATTGTAAGGTTCAGAGCCTGTTAATGACGATGGAACACACAAAATGCGTCGTGATTCAATACATCGTCCTCCAGCCGATGTGTCTCCGAGGTAGTAATGCTGCCCCGGGCACCTTTTGGTCGTTCTCCTATGAGTCTAGTTTTTCGAATCCGGCGCAAAACTGACAGTTAATTGTAACGTTCCGAGCATGTTAATGACGATGGAACACAGAAATTGCGTCGCGATTCAATACATCGTCCTACAGCCGTCTTGTCTCGAAGAGTCTAGTGCTGCCTCGGGCGCCTTATGGTCGTTCTCCTGTGAGTCTAGATTTTCAAATCCGACGCAAAACTGATAGTTAATTGTAACGTTCAGAGCCTCTTAATGACGATGGAACACACAAATTGCGTCGCGATTCAATACATCGTCCTACAGCCGAGTTGTCTCCAAGGGTCTAGTGCTGCCTCGGGCACCTTATGGTAGTTCTCCTGTGAATCTAGGTTTTCGAATCCGACGCAAAACTGACAGTGAATTGTAACGTTCAGAGCCTGTTAATGACGATGGAACACACAAATTGCGTCGCGATTCAATACATCGTCCTCCAGTCGACTTGTCTCCAAGGGTCTATTGCTGCCTCGGGCACCTTATCGTCGTTCTCCTGTGAGTCTAGTTTTCGAATCCGACGCAAAACTGACAGTTAATTGTAACGTTCAGAGCCTCTTAATGACGATGGAACACACAAATTGCGTCGCGATTCAATACATCGGCCTCCAGCCGACTTGTCGCCAAGGGTCTATTGCTGCCTCGGGCACCTTATGGTCGTTCTCCTGTGAGTCTAGTTTTTCGAATGCGATGCAAAACTGACAGTTAATTGTAACGTTCAGAGCCTGTAAATGACGATGGGACACACAAATTGCGTCGAGACTCAATACATCGTCCTCCAGCCGACTTGTCTCAGAGGTACTATTGCTGCCCCGGGCACCTTTTGGTCATTCCCCTATAAGTCTAGTTTATCGAATCCGGCGCAAAACTGACAGTTAATTGTAACGTTCAGAGCCTCTTAATGACGATGGAACACACAAGTTGCGTCGCGAATCAATACATCGTCCTCCAGCCGAATTGTCTCCAAGGGTCTAGTGCAGCCTCGGGCACCTTATCGTCGTTCTCCTGTGAGTCTAGTTTTTCGAATCCGACGCAAAACTGACAGTTACTTGTAATGTTCAGAGTCTGTTAATGACGATGGAACACACAAATTGCGTCGCGATTCAATACATCGTCCTCCAGCCGACTTGTCGCCAAGGGTCTATTGCTGTCTCGGGCACCTTATGGTCGTTCTCCTGTGAGTTTAGTTTTTGGAATCCGACGCAAAACTGAAAATTAATTGTAACGTTCAGAGCCTGTTAATGACGATGGAACACACAAATTGCGTCGTGATTCAATACATCGTCCTACAGCCGACTTGTCTCCAAGGGTCTAGTGCTGCCTCGGGCACCTTATGGTCGTTCTCCTGTGAGTCTAGATTTTCAAATCCGACGCAAAACTGACAGTGAATTGTAACGTTCAGAGCCTCTTAATGACGATGGAGCACACAAATTGCGTCGCGATTCAATACATCGTCGTCCAGCCGACTTGTCTCCAAGGGTCTATTGCTGCCTCGGGCACCTTATGGTCGTTCTCCTGTGAGTCTAGTTTATCGAATCCGGCGCAAAACTGACAGTTAATTGTAACGTTCAGAGCCTCTTAATGACGATGGGACACACAAATTGCGTCGCGATTCAATACATCGTCCTCCAGCCGACTTGTCTCCAAGGGTCTATTGCTGCCCCGAGCACCTTATGGTCGTTCTCCTGTGAGTCTCGTTTTTCGAATCCAACGTAAAACTGACAGTTAATTGTAATGTTGAGAGCCTGTTAATGACGATGGAACACACAAATTGCGTCGCTATTCAATACATCGTCCTCCAGCCGAATTGTCTCCAAGGGTCTAGTGCTGCCTCGGGCACCTTATGGTCGTTCTCCTGTGAGTGTAGTTTTTCGAATCCGACGCAAAACTGACAGTTAATTGTAACGTTCAGAGCCTCTTAATGACGATGGAACACACAAATTGCGTCGCGAGTCAATACATCGTCCTCCAGCCGACTTGTCTCCAAGGGTCTATTGCTGCCTCGGGCACCGTATGGTCGTTCTCCTGTGAGTCTAGTTTTTCGAATGCGATGCAAAACTGACAGTTAATTGTAACGTTCAGAGCCTCTTAATGACGATGGAACACACAAATTGCGTCGCGATTCAATGCATCGTCCTCCAGCCGACTTGTCTCCAAGGGTCTAGTGCTGCCTCGGGCACCTTATGGTCATTCTTCTGTGAGTCTAGATTTTCGAATCCGACGCAAAACTGAGAGTTAATTGTAAGGTTCAGAGCCTCTTAATGACGATGGAACACACAAATTGCGTCGCGATTCAATACATCGACCTCCAGCCGACTTGTCTCCAAGGGCCTAGTGCTGCCTCGGACACTTTATGGTCGTTTTTCTGTGAGTCCAGATATTCGAATCCGACGCAAAACTGACAGTTAATTGTAAGGTTCAGAGCCTCTTAATGACGATGGAACACAAATTTCGTCGCGATTCAATACATCGTCCTCCAGCCGACTTGTCTCCAAGGGTCTATAGCTGCCTCGGGCACCGTATGGTCGTTCTCCTGTGAGTCTAGTTTTTCGAATGCGATGCAAAACTGACACTTAATTGTAACGTTCAGAGCCTCTTAATGACGATGGAACACAAATTGCGTCGCGATTCAATACATCGTCCTCCAGCCGACTTGTCTCCAAGGGTCTATAGCTGCCTCGGGCACCTTATCGACGTTCTCCTGTGAGTCTAGTTTTTCGAATCCGAAGCAAAACCGACAATTTATTGTAACGTTCAGAGCCTGTTAATGACGATGGAACACACAAATTGCGTCGCGATTCAATACATCGTCCTCCAGCCGACTTGTCTCCGAGGTAGTAATGCTGCCCCGGGCACCTTTAGGTCGAATCCGGCGCAAAACTGACAGTTAATTGTAACATCCAGAGCTTGTTAATGACGATGGAACACAGAAATTGCGTCGCGATTCAATACATCGTCCTACAGCCGACTTGTCTCCAAGGGTCTAGTACTGCCTCGGGCACCTTATGGTCGTTCTCCTGTGAATCTAGTTTTTCGAATCCGACTCCAAACTGACAGTTAATTGTAACGTTCAGAGCCTCTTAATGACGATGGAACACACAAATTGCGTCGCGATTCAATACATAGTCCTCCAGCTGAATTGTCTCGAAGGGTCTAGTGCTGCCTTGGGCGCCTTATGGTCGTTCTCCTGTGAGTATAGATTTCCGCATCCGACGCAAATCTGACAGTTAATTGTAACGTTCAGAGCCTCTTAACGACGATGGAACACACAAATTGCATCGCGATTCAATACATCGTCCTACAGCCGACTTGTCTCCAAGGTCTAGTGCTGCCTCGGGCACCTTATGGTCGTTCTCCTGTGTGTCTAGATTTTAGAAACCGACGCAAAACTGACAGTGAATTGTAACGTTCAGAGCCTGTTAATGATGATGGAACAAAAAAATTGCGTCGCGATTCAATACATCGTCCTCCATCCGACTTGTCTCCAAGGGTCGACTGCTGCCTCGGGCACCCTATGGTCGTTCTCCTGTGAGTCTAGTTTTTCGAATCCGACGCAAAACTGACAGTTAATTGTAATGTTCAGAGCCTGTTAATAACGATGGAACACACAATTTGCGTCGCGATTCAATACATCGTCCTCCAGCCGACTTGTCTCCAAGGGTCTAGTGCTGCCTCGGGCACCTTATGGTCGTTCTTCTGTGAGTCCAGATTTTCGAATCCGACGAAAAACTGACAGTTAATTGTAAGTTTCAGAGCCTCTTAATGACGATGGAACACACAAATTGCGTCGCGATTCAATACATCGTCCTCCAGCCGACTTGTCTCCAAGGGTCTATAGCTGCCTCGGGCACCTTATCGTCGTTCTCCTGTGAGTCTAGTTTTTCGAATCCGACGCAAAACTGACAATTAATTGTAACATTCAGAGCCAGTTAAAGACGATGGAACACACAAATTGCGTCGCGATTCAATACATCGTCCTCCAGCCGAGTTGTCTCCGAGGTGGTATTGCTGCCCCGGGCACCTTTTGGTCGTTCTCCTATGAGTCTAGTTTTTCGAATCCGGCGCAAAACTGACAGTTAATTGTAAGGTTCAGAGCCTCTTAATGACGATGGAACACACAAATTGCGTCGCGATTCAATACATCGTCCTACAGCCGAGTTGTCTCCAACGGTCTATTGCTGCCTCGGGCACCTTATCGTCGTTCTCCTGTGAGTCTAGTTTTCGAATCCGACGCATAACTGACAGTTAATTGTAACATTCAGAGCCTCTTAATGACGATGGAACACACAAATTGCGTCGCGATTCAATACATCGTCCTCCAGCCGACTTGTCTCCAAGGGTCTATTGCTGCCTCGGGCAGCTTATGGTCGTTCTCCTGTGAGTCTAGTTTTTCGAATGCGATGCAAAACTGACAGTTAATTGTAACGTTCAGAGCCTGTAAATGACGACGGGACACACAAATTGCGTCGAGACTCAATACATCGTCCTCCAGCCGACTTGTCTCGGAGCTACTATTGCTGCCCCGGGCACCTTTTGGTCAGTCTCCTATAAGTCTAGTTTATCGAATCCGGCGCAAAGCTGACAGTTAATTGTAACGTTCAGAGCCTCTTAATGACGATGGAACACACAAATTGCGTCGCGATTCAATGCATCGTCCTCCAGCCGACTTGTCTCCACGGGTCTAGTGCTGCCTCGGGCACCTTATCGTCATTCTTCTGTGAGTCTAGATTTTCGAATCCGACGCAAAACTGAGAGTTGATTGTAGGGTTCAGAGCCTCTTAATGACGATGGAACAAACAAATTGCGTCGCGAATCAATACATCGTCCTCCAGTCGACATTATGGTCGTTCTCCTGTGAGTCAAGTTTTTCGAATCCGACGCAAAACTAACAGTTAATTGTAACGTTCAGAGCCTCTTAATGACGATGGAACACACAAATTGCGTTGCGATTCAATACATAGTCCTCCAGCCGAATTGTCTCGAAGGGTCTAGTGCTGCCTCGGGCGCCTTATGGTCGTTCTCCTGTGAGTCTAGATTTTCGAATCCGACGCAAAACTGACAGTTAATTGTAACGTTCAGAGCCTCTTAATGACGATGGAACACACAAATTGCGTCGCGATTCAATACATCGTCCTACAGCCGACTTGTCTCCAAGGTCTAGTGCTGCCTCGGGCACCTTATGGTCGTTTTCCTGTGTGTCCAGATTTTAGAATCCGACGCAAAACTGACAGTGAATTGTAACGTTCAGAGCCTGTTAATGATGATAGAACACACAAATTGCGTCGCGATTCAATACATCGTCCTCCATCCGACTTGTCTCCAAAGGTCTATTGCTGCCTCGGGCACCTTATGGTCTTTCTCCTGTGAGTCTAGTTTTCCGAATCCGACGCAAAACTGACAGTTAATTGTAACGTTCAGAGCCTCTTAATGACGATGGAGCACACAAATTGCTTAGCGATTCAATACATCGTCCTACAGCCGTCTTGTCTCAAAGTCTAGTGCTGCCTCGGGCGCCTTATGGTCGTTCTCCTGTGAGTCTACATTTTCGAATCCGACGCAAAACTGATAGTAAATTGTAACGTTCAGAGCCTGTTAATGACGATGGAACACACAAATTGCTTCGCGATTCAATACATCGTCCTCCAGTCGACTTGTATCCAAGGGTCTATTGCTGCCTCGGGCACCTTATCGTAGTTCTCCTGTGAGTCTAGTTTTTCGAATCCGGCGCAAAACTGACAGTTAATTGTAACGATCAGAGCCTCTTAATGACGATGGAACACACAAATTGCGTCGCGATTCAATACATCGTCCTCCAGCCGACTTGTCTCCAAGGGTCTATAGCTGCCTCGGGCACCTTATCGTCGTTCTCCTGTGAGTCTAGTTTTTCGAATCCGACGCAAAACTGACAATTAATTGTAAGGTTCAGAGCCTGTTAATGACGATGGAACACACAAATTGCGTCGCGATTCAATACATCGTCCCCCAGCCGACTTGTCTCCGACGTAGTATTGCTGCCCCGGGCACCTTTTGGTCGTTCTCCTATGAGTCTAGTTTTTCGAATCCGGCGCAAAACTGACAGTTAATTGTAATGTTCAGAGCCTGTTAATGACGATGGAACACACAAATTGCGTCGCGATTCAATACATCGTCCTCCAGCCGAGTTTTCTCCGAGGTAGTATTGCTGCCCCGGGAACCTTTTGGTCGTTCTCCTATGAGCCTAGTTTTTCGAATACGGCACAAAACTGACAGTTAATTGTAACGTTCAGAGCCTGTTAATGACGATGGAACACACAAATTGCGTCGCGATTCAATACATCGTCCTCCAACCGACTTGTCTCCAAGGGTCTATTGCTGCCTCGGGCACCTTATGGTCGTTCTCCTGTGAGACTAGTTTTTCGAATGCGATGCAAAACTGACAGTTAATTGTAACGTTCAGAGCCTGTTAATGACGATGGGACACACAAATTGCGTCGAGACTCAATACATCGTCCTCCAGCCGACTTGTCGCAGAGGTACTATTGCTGCCCCGGGCACCTTTTGGTCGTTCTCCTATGAGTCTAGTTTATCGAATCCGGCGCAAAACTGACAGTTAATTCTAACGTTCAGAGCCTCTTAATGGCGATGGAACACACAAATTGCGTCGCGATTCAATACATCGTCCTACAGCCGACTTGTGTCCAAGGTCTAGTGCTGCCTCGGGCACCTTATGGTCGTTCTCCTGTGAGTCTAGATTTTAGAATCCGACGCAAAACTGACAGTGAATTGTAACGTTCAGAGCCTGTTAATGATGATAGAACACACAAATTGCGTCGCGATTCAATACATCGTCCTCCATCCGACTTGTCTCCAAGGGTCTTTTGCTGCCTCGGGCACCTTATGGTCGTTCTCCTGTGAGTCTAGTTTTTCGAATCCGACGCAAAACTGACAGTTAATTGTAATGTTCAGAGCCTGTTAATAACGGTGGAACACACAATTTGCGTCGCGAATCAATACATCGTACTCCAGCCGACTTGTCTCCAAGGGTCTAGTGCTGCCTCGGGCACCTTATGGTCGTTCTTCTGTGAGTCCAGATTTTCGAATCCGACGAAAAACTGACAGTCAATTGTAAGGTTCAGAGCCTCTAAATGACGATGGAACACAGAAATTGCGTCGCGATTCAATACATCGTCCTCCAGCCGACTTGTCTCCAAGGGTCTATAGCTGCCTCGGGCACCTTATCGTCGTTCTCCTGTGAGTCTAGTTTTTCGAATCCGACGCAAGACTGACAATTTATTGTAACGTTCAGAGCCTGTTAATGACGATGTAACACACAAATTGCGTCGCGATTCAATACATCGTCCTCCAGCCGACTTGTCTCCGAGGTAGTATTGCTGCCCCGGGCACCTTTTGGTCGTGTTCCTATGAGTCTAGTTTTTCGAATCCGGCGCAAAACTGACAGTTAATTGTAACGTTCAGAGCCTGTTAATGACGATGGAACACACAAATTGCGTCGCGATTCAATACATCGTCCTCCAGCCGAGTTGTCTCCGAGGTAGTATTGCTGCCCCGGGCACCTTTTGGTCGTTCTCCTATGGGTCTAGATTTTAGAATCTGACGCAAAACTGACAGTTAATTGTAACGTTCAGAGCCTCTGAATGACGATGGAGCACACAAATTGCTTAGCGATTCAATACATCGTCCTACAGCCGTCTTGTCTCAAAGAGTCTAGTGCTGCCTCGGGCGCCTTATGGTCGTTCTCCTGTGAGTCTAGATTTTCGAATCCGACGCAAAGCTGATAGTTAATTGTAACGTTCAGAGCCTCTTAATGACGATGGAACACACAAATTGCGTCGCGATTCAATACATCGTCCTACAGCCGAGTTGTCTCCAAGGGTCTAGTGCTGCCTCGGGCACCATATGGTCGTTCTCCTGTGAGTCTAGGTTTTCGAATCCGACGCAAAACTGACAGTGAATTGTAACGTTCAGAGCCTGTTAATGACGATGGAACCCACAAATTGCGTCGCGATTCAATTCATCGTCCTCCAGTCGACTTGTATCCAAGGGTCTATTGCTGCCTCGGGGACATTATCGTCGTTCCCCTGTGAGTCTAGTTTTTCGAATCCGACGCAAAACTGACAATTAATTGTAACGTTCAGAGCCTGTTAATGACGATGGAACACACAAATTGCGTCGCGATTCAATACATCGTCCTCCAGCCGACTTGTCTCCGACGTAGTATTGCTGCCCCGGGCACCTTTTGGTCGTTCTCCTATGAGTCTAGTTTTTCGAATCCGGCGCAAAACTGACAGTTAATTGTAACGTTCAGAGCCTGTTAATGACGATGGAACACACAAATTGCGTCGCGATTCAATACATCGTCCTCCAGCCGAGTTGTCTCCGAGGTAGTATTGCTGCCCCGGGAACCTTTTGGTCGTTCTCCTATGAGCCTAGTTTTTCGAATACGGCGCAAAACTGACAATTAATTGTAACGTTCAGAGCCTGTTAATGACGATGGAACACACAAATTGCGTCGCGATTCAATACATCGTCCTCCAGCCGACTTGACTCCAAGGGTCTAGTGCTGCCTCGGGCACCTTATGGTCGTTCTTCTATGAGTCCAGATTTTCGAATCCGACGAAAAACTGACAGTCAATTGTAAGGTTCAGAGCCTCTTAATGACGTTGGAACACACAAATTGCGTCGCGATTCAATACATCGTCCTCCAGCCGACTTGTCACCAAGGGTCTATAGCTGCCTCGGGCACCTTATCGTCGTTCTCCTGTGAGTCTAGTTTTTCGAATCCGACGCAAAACTGACAATTAATTGTAACGTTCAGAGCCTGTTAATGACGATGTAACACACAAGTTGCGTCGCGATTCAATACATCGTCCTCCAGCCGACTTGTCTCCGAGGTAGTATTGCTGCCCCAGGCACCTTTTGGTCGTACTCCTATGAGTCTAGTTTTTCGAATCCGGCGCAAAACTGACAGTTAATTGTAACGTTCAGAGCCTGTTAATGACGATGGAACACACAAATTGCGTCGCGATTCAATACATCGTCCTCCAGCCGAGTTGTCTCCGAGGTAGTATTGCTGCACCGGGCACCTTTTGGTCGTTCTCCTATGGGTCTAGTTTTTCGAATCCGGCGCGAAACTGACAGTTAATTGTAACGTTCAGAGCCTCTTTATGACGATGGAGCACACAAATTGCTTACCGATTCAATACATCGTCCTATAGCCGTCTTGTCTCAAAGAGTCTAGTGCTGCCTCGGGCGCCTTATGGTCGTTCTCCTGTGAGTCTAGATTTTCGAATCCGACGCAAAACTGATAGTTAATTGTAACGTTCAGAGCCTCTTAATGACGATGGAACACACAAATTGCGTCGCGATTCAATACATCGTCCTACAGCCGAGTTGTCTCCAAGGGTCTAGTGCTGCCTCGGCCACCTTATGGTCGTTCTCCTGTGAGTCTAGGTTTTCGAATCCGACGCAAAACTGACAGTGAATTGTAACGTTCAGAGCCTGTTAATGACGATGGAACCCACAAATTGCGTCCCGATTCAATTCATCGTCCTCCAGTCGACTTGTATCCAAGGGTCTATTGCTGCCTCGGGGACATTATCGTCGTTCTCCTGTGAGTCTAGTTTTTCGAATCCGACGCAAAACTGACAATTAATTGTAACGTTCAGAGCCTGTTAATGACGATGGAACACACAAATTGCGTCGCGATTCAATACATCGTCCTCCAGCCGACTTGTATCCAAGGGTCTATAGCTGCCTCTGGCACCTTATCGTCGTTCTCCTGTGAGTCTAGTTTTTCGAATCCGACGCAAAACTGACAATTAATTGTAACGTTCAGAGCCTGTTAATGACGATGGAACACACAAATTGCGTCGCGATTCAATACATCGTCCTCCAGCCGACTTGTCTCCGAGGAAGTATTGCTGCCCCGGGCACCTTTTGGTCGTTCTCCTATGAGTCTAGTTTTTCGAATCCGGCGCAAAACTGACAGTTAATTGTAACGTTCAGAGCCTGTTAATGACGATGGAACACATAAATTGCGTCGCGATTCAATACATCGTCCTCCAGCCGAGTTGTCTCCGAGGTAGTATTGCTGCCCCGGGCACCTTTTGGTCGTTCTCCTATGAGTCTAGTTTATCGAATCCGGCGCTAAACTGACAGTTAATTGTAACGTTCAGTGCCTCTCAATGACGATGGAACACACAAATTGCGTCGCGATTCAATGCATCGTCCTCCAGCCGACTTGTCTCCAAGGGTCTAGTGCTGCCTCGGGCACCTTATGGTCATTCTTCTGTGAGCCTAGATTTTCGAATCCGACGCAAAACTGACAGTTAATTGGAAGGTTCAGAGCCTCTTAATGACGATGGAACACACAAGTTGCGTCGCGAATCAATACATCGTCCTCCAGCCGAATTGTCTCCAAGGGTCTAGTGCTGCCTCGGGCACCTTATCGTCGTTCTCCTGTGAGTCTAGTTTTTCGAATCCGACGCAAAACTGACAGTTACTTGTAATGTTCAGAGTCTGTTAATGGCGATGGAACAAACAAATTGCGTCGCGATTCAATACATCGTCCTCCAGCCGAATTGTCTCCAAGGGTCTAGTGCTGCCTCGGGCACCTTATAGTCGTTCTTCTGTGAGTCTAGTTTTTCGAATCCGACGCAAAACTGACAGTTAATTTGAAGGTTCAGAGCCTCTTAATGACGATGGAACACACAAGTTGCGTCGCGTTTCAATACATCGTCCTTCAGCCGACTTGTCTCCAAGGATCTATAGCTGCCTCGGGCACCTTATCGTCGTTCTCCTGTGAGTCTAGTTTTTCGAATCCAACAAAACTGACATTTAATTGTAACGTTCAGAGCCTGTTAATGACGATGGAACACACAAATTGCGTCGCGATTCAATACATCGTCCTCCAGCCGACTTGTTTCTGAGGTAGTATTGTTGCCTCGGGCACCATTTGGTCGTTCTCCTATGAGTCTAGTTTTTCGAATCCGGCGCAAAACTGACAGTTAATTGTAACGTTCAGAGCCTGTTAATGACGATGGAACACACAAATTGCGTCGCGATTCAATACATCGTCCTCCAGCCGACTTGTCTCCAAGGGTCTAGTGCTGCCTCGGGCACCTTATGGTCGTTCTTCTATGAGTCCAGATTTTCGAATCCGACGAAAAACTGACAGTCAATTGTAAGGTTCAGAGCCTCTTAATGACGTTGGAACACACAAATTGCGTCGCGATACAATACATCGTCCTCCAGCCGACTTGCCTCCAAGGGTCTATAGCTGCCTCGGGCACCTTATCGTCGTTCTCCTGTGAGTCTAGTTTTTCGAATCCGACGCAAAACTGACAATTAATTGTAAGGTTCAGAGCCTGTTAATGACGATGGAACACACAAATTGCGTCGCGATTCAATACATCGTCCCCCAGCCGACTTGTCTCCGACGTAGTATTGCTGCCCCGGGCACCTTTTGGTCGTTCTCCTATGAGTCTAGTTTTTCGAATCCGGCGCAAAACTGACAGTTAATTGTAACGTTCAGAGCCTGTTAATGACGATGGAACACACAAATTGCGTCGCGATTCAATACATCGTCCTCCAGCCGAGTTTTCTCCGAGGTAGTATTGCTGCCCCGGGAACCTTTTGGTCGTTCTCCTATGAGCCTAGTTTTTCGAATACGGCGCAAAACTGACAGTTAATTGTAACGTTCAGAGCCTGTTAATGACGATGGAACACACAAATTGCGTCGCGATTCAATACATCGTCCTCCAACCGACTTGTCTCCAAGGGTCTATTGCTGCCTCGGGCACCTTATGGTCGTTCTCCTGTGAGACTAGTTTTTCGAATGCGATGCAAAACTGACAGTTAATTGTAACGTTCAGAGCCTGTTAATGACGATGGGACACACAAATTGCGTCGAGACTCAATACATCGTCCTCCAGCCGACTTGTCGCAGAGGTACTATTGCTGCCCCGGGCACCTTTTGGTCGTTCTCCTATGAGTCTAGTTTATCGAATCCGGCGCAAAACTGACAGTTAATTCTAACGTTCAGAGCCTCTTAATGGCGATGGAACACACAAATTGCGTCGCGATTCAATACATCGTCCTACAGCCGACTTGTGTCCAAGGTCTAGTGCTGCCTCGGGCACCTTATGGTCGTTCTCCTGTGAGTCTAGATTTTAGAATCCGACGCAAAACTGACAGTGAATTGTAACGTTCAGAGCCTGTTAATGATGATAGAACACACAAATTGCGTCGCGATTCAATACATCGTCCTCCATCCGACTTGTCTCCAAGGGTCTTTTGCTGCCTCGGGCACCTTATGGTCGTTCTCCTGTGAGTCTAGTTTTTCGAATCCGACGCAAAACTGACAGTTAATTGTAATGTTCAGAGCCTGTTAATAACGGTGGAACACACAATTTGCGTCGCGAATCAATACATCGTACTCCAGCCGACTTGTCTCCAAGGGTCTAGTGCTGCCTCGGGCACCTTATGGTCGTTCTTCTGTGAGTCCAGATTTTCGAATCCGACGAAAAACTGACAGTCAATTGTAAGGTTCAGAGCCTCTAAATGACGATGGAACACAGAAATTGCGTCGCGATTCAATACATCGTCCTCCAGCCGACTTGTCTCCAAGGGTCTATAGCTGCCTCGGGCACCTTATCGTCGTTCTCCTGTGAGTCTAGTTTTTCGAATCCGACGCAAGACTGACAATTTATTGTAACGTTCAGAGCCTGTTAATGACGATGTAACACACAAATTGCGTCGCGATTCAATACATCGTCCTCCAGCCGACTTGTCTCCGAGGTAGTATTGCTGCCCCGGGCACCTTTTGGTCGTGTTCCTATGAGTCTAGTTTTTCGAATCCGGCGCAAAACTGACAGTTAATTGTAACGTTCAGAGCCTGTTAATGACGATGGAACACACAAATTGCGTCGCGATTCAATACATCGTCCTCCAGCCGAGTTGTCTCCGAGGTAGTATTGCTGCCCCGGGCACCTTTTGGTCGTTCTCCTATGGGTCTAGATTTTAGAATCTGACGCAAAACTGACAGTTAATTGTAACGTTCAGAGCCTCTGAATGACGATGGAGCACACAAATTGCTTAGCGATTCAATACATCGTCCTACAGCCGTCTTGTCTCAAAGAGTCTAGTGCTGCCTCGGGCGCCTTATGGTCGTTCTCCTGTGAGTCTAGATTTTCGAATCCGACGCAAAGCTGATAGTTAATTGTAACGTTCAGAGCCTCTTAATGACGATGGAACACACAAATTGCGTCGCGATTCAATACATCGTCCTACAGCCGAGTTGTCTCCAAGGGTCTAGTGCTGCCTCGGGCACCATATGGTCGTTCTCCTGTGAGTCTAGGTTTTCGAATCCGACGCAAAACTGACAGTGAATTGTAACGTTCAGAGCCTGTTAATGACGATGGAACCCACAAATTGCGTCGCGATTCAATTCATCGTCCTCCAGTCGACTTGTATCCAAGGGTCTATTGCTGCCTCGGGGACATTATCGTCGTTCCCCTGTGAGTCTAGTTTTTCGAATCCGACGCAAAACTGACAATTAATTGTAACGTTCAGAGCCTGTTAATGACGATGGAACACACAAATTGCGTCGCGATTCAATACATCGTCCTCCAGCCGACTTGTCTCCGACGTAGTATTGCTGCCCCGGGCACCTTTTGGTCGTTCTCCTATGAGTCTAGTTTTTCGAATCCGGCGCAAAACTGACAGTTAATTGTAACGTTCAGAGCCTGTTAATGACGATGGAACACACAAATTGCGTCGCGATTCAATACATCGTCCTCCAGCCGAGTTGTCTCCGAGGTAGTATTGCTGCCCCGGGAACCTTTTGGTCGTTCTCCTATGAGCCTAGTTTTTCGAATACGGCGCAAAACTGACAATTAATTGTAACGTTCAGAGCCTGTTAATGACGATGGAACACACAAATTGCGTCGCGATTCAATACATCGTCCTCCAGCCGACTTGACTCCAAGGGTCTAGTGCTGCCTCGGGCACCTTATGGTCGTTCTTCTATGAGTCCAGATTTTCGAATCCGACGAAAAACTGACAGTCAATTGTAAGGTTCAGAGCCTCTTAATGACGTTGGAACACACAAATTGCGTCGCGATTCAATACATCGTCCTCCAGCCGACTTGTCACCAAGGGTCTATAGCTGCCTCGGGCACCTTATCGTCGTTCTCCTGTGAGTCTAGTTTTTCGAATCCGACGCAAAACTGACAATTAATTGTAACGTTCAGAGCCTGTTAATGACGATGTAACACACAAGTTGCGTCGCGATTCAATACATCGTCCTCCAGCCGACTTGTCTCCGAGGTAGTATTGCTGCCCCAGGCACCTTTTGGTCGTACTCCTATGAGTCTAGTTTTTCGAATCCGGCGCAAAACTGACAGTTAATTGTAACGTTCAGAGCCTGTTAATGACGATGGAACACACAAATTGCGTCGCGATTCAATACATCGTCCTCCAGCCGAGTTGTCTCCGAGGTAGTATTGCTGCACCGGGCACCTTTTGGTCGTTCTCCTATGGGTCTAGTTTTTCGAATCCGGCGCGAAACTGACAGTTAATTGTAACGTTCAGAGCCTCTTTATGACGATGGAGCACACAAATTGCTTAGCGATTCAATACATCGTCCTATAGCCGTCTTGTCTCAAAGAGTCTAGTGCTGCCTCGGGCGCCTTATGGTCGTTCTCCTGTGAGTCTAGATTTTCGAATCCGACGCAAAACTGATAGTTAATTGTAACGTTCAGAGCCTCTTAATGACGATGGAACACACAAATTGCGTCGCGATTCAATACATCGTCCTACAGCCGAGTTGTCTCCAAGGGTCTAGTGCTGCCTCGGCCACCTTATGGTCGTTCTCCTGTGAGTCTAGGTTTTCGAATCCGACGCAAAACTGACAGTGAATTGTAACGTTCAGAGCCTGTTAATGACGATGGAACCCACAAATTGCGTCCCGATTCAATTCATCGTCCTCCAGTCGACTTGTATCCAAGGGTCTATTGCTGCCTCGGGGACATTATCGTCGTTCTCCTGTGAGTCTAGTTTTTCGAATCCGACGCAAAACTGACAATTAATTGTAACGTTCAGAGCCTGTTAATGACGATGGAACACACAAATTGCGTCGCGATTCAATACATCGTCCTCCAGCCGACTTGTATCCAAGGGTCTATAGCTGCCTCTGGCACCTTATCGTCGTTCTCCTGTGAGTCTAGTTTTTCGAATCCGACGCAAAACTGACAATTAATTGTAACGTTCAGAGCCTGTTAATGACGATGGAACACACAAATTGCGTCGCGATTCAATACATCGTCCTCCAGCCGACTTGTCTCCGAGGAAGTATTGCTGCCCCGGGCACCTTTTGGTCGTTCTCCTATGAGTCTAGTTTTTCGAATCCGGCGCAAAACTGACAGTTAATTGTAACGTTCAGAGCCTGTTAATGACGATGGAACACATAAATTGCGTCGCGATTCAATACATCGTCCTCCAGCCGAGTTGTCTCCGAGGTAGTATTGCTGCCCCGGGCACCTTTTGGTCGTTCTCCTATGAGTCTAGTTTATCGAATCCGGCGCTAAACTGACAGTTAATTGTAACGTTCAGTGCCTCTCAATGACGATGGAACACACAAATTGCGTCGCGATTCAATGCATCGTCCTCCAGCCGACTTGTCTCCAAGGGTCTAGTGCTGCCTCGGGCACCTTATGGTCATTCTTCTGTGAGCCTAGATTTTCGAATCCGACGCAAAACTGACAGTTAATTGGAAGGTTCAGAGCCTCTTAATGACGATGGAACACACAAGTTGCGTCGCGAATCAATACATCGTCCTCCAGCCGAATTGTCTCCAAGGGTCTAGTGCTGCCTCGGGCACCTTATCGTCGTTCTCCTGTGAGTCTAGTTTTTCGAATCCGACGCAAAACTGACAGTTACTTGTAATGTTCAGAGTCTGTTAATGGCGATGGAACAAACAAATTGCGTCGCGATTCAATACATCGTCCTCCAGCCGAATTGTCTCCAAGGGTCTAGTGCTGCCTCGGGCACCTTATAGTCGTTCTTCTGTGAGTCTAGTTTTTCGAATCCGACGCAAAACTGACAGTTAATTTGAAGGTTCAGAGCCTCTTAATGACGATGGAACACACAAGTTGCGTCGCGTTTCAATACATCGTCCTTCAGCCGACTTGTCTCCAAGGATCTATAGCTGCCTCGGGCACCTTATCGTCGTTCTCCTGTGAGTCTAGTTTTTCGAATCCAACAAAACTGACATTTAATTGTAACGTTCAGAGCCTGTTAATGACGATGGAACACACAAATTGCGTCGCGATTCAATACATCGTCCTCCAGCCGACTTGTTTCTGAGGTAGTATTGTTGCCTCGGGCACCATTTGGTCGTTCTCCTATGAGTCTAGTTTTTCGAATCCGGCGCAAAACTGACAGTTAATTGTAACGTTCAGAGCCTGTTAATGACGATGGAACACACAAATTGCGTCGCGATTCAATACATCGTCCTCCAGCCGACTTGTCTCCAAGGGTCTAGTGCTGCCTCGGGCACCTTATGGTCGTTCTTCTATGAGTCCAGATTTTCGAATCCGACGAAAAACTGACAGTCAATTGTAAGGTTCAGAGCCTCTTAATGACGTTGGAACACACAAATTGCGTCGCGATACAATACATCGTCCTCCAGCCGACTTGCCTCCAAGGGTCTATAGCTGCCTCGGGCACCTTATCGTCGTTCTCCTGTGAGTCTAGTTTTTCGAATCCGACGCAAAACTGACAATTAATTGTAACGTTCAGAGCCTGTTAATGACGATGTAACACACAAGTTGCGTCGCGATTCAATACATCGTCCTCCAGCCGACTTGTCTCCGAGGTAGTATTGCTGACCCGGGCACCTTTTGGTCGTACTCCTATGAGTCTAGTTTTTCGAATCCGGCGCAAAACTGACAATTAATTGTAACGTTCAGAGCCTGTTAATGACGATGGAACACACAAATTGCGTCGCGATTCAATACATCGTCCTCCAGCCGAGTTGTCTCCGAGGTAGTATTGCTGCACCGGGCACCTTTTGGTCGTTCTCCTATGGGTCTAGTTTTTCGAATCCGGCGCGAAACTGACAGTTAATTGTAACGTTCAGAGCCTCTTTATGACGATGGAGCACACAAATTGCTTAGCGATTCAATACATCGTCCTATAGCCGTCTTGTCTCAAAGAGTCTAGTGCTGCCTCGGGCGCCTTATCGTCGTTCTCCTGTGAGTCTAGATTTTCGAATTAGACGCAAAACTGATAGTTAATTGTAACGTTCAGAGCCTCTTAATGACGATGGAACACACAAATTGCGTCGCGATTCAATACATCGTCCTACAGCCGAGTTGTCTCCAAGGGTCTAGTGCTGCCTCGGGCACCTTATGGTCGTTCTCCTGTGAGTCTAGGTTTTCGAATCCGACGCAAAACTGACAGTGAATTGTAACGTTCAGAGCCTGTTAATGACGATGGAACACACAAATTGCGTCCCGATTCAATTCATCGTCCTCCAGTCGACTTGTATCCAAGGGTCTATTGCTGCCTCGGGGACATTATCGTCGTTCTCCTGTGAGTCTAGTTTTTCGAATCCGACGCAAAACTGACAATTAATTGTAACGTTCAGAGCCTGTTAATGACGATGGAACACACAAATTGCGTCGCGATTCAATACATCGTCCTCCAGCCGACTTGTATCCAAGGGTCTATAACTGCCTCTGGCACCTTATCGTCGTTCTCCTGTGAGTCTAGTTTTTCGAATCCGACGCAAAACTGACAATTAATTGTAACGTTCAGAGCCTGTTAATGACGATGGAACACACAAATTGCGTCGCGATTCAATACATCGTCCTCCAGTCGAATTGTCTCCAAGGGTCTAGTACTGCCTCGGGCACCTTATGGTCGTTCTCCTATGAGTCTAGTTTTCGAATCCGACTCAAAACTGACAGTTAATTGTAACGTTCAGAGCCTCTTAATGACGATGGAACACACAAATTGCGTCGCGATTCAATACATCGTCCTCCAACCGACTTGTCTCCAAAGGTCTATTGCTGCCTCGGGCACCTTATGGTCGTTCTCCTGTGAGTCTAGTTTTTCGAATGCGATGCAAAACTGACAGTTAATTGTAACGTTCAGAGCCTGTTAATGACGATGGGACACACAAATTGCGTCGAGACTCAATACATCGTCCTCCAGCCGACTTGTCTCAGAGGTACTATTGCTGCCCCGGGCACCTTTTGGTCGTTCTCCTATGAGTCTAGTTTATCGAATCCGGCGCTAAACTGACAGTTAATTGTAACGTTCAGTGCCTCTTAATGACGATGGAACACACAAATTGCGTCGCGATTCAATGCATCGTCCTCCAGCCGACTTGTCTCCAAGGGTCTAGTGCTGCCTCGGGCACCTTATGGTCATTCTTCTGTGAGCCTAGATTTTCGAATCCGACGCAAAACTGACAGTTAATTGGAAGGTTCAGAGCCTCTTAATGACGATGGAACACACAAGTTGCGTCGCGAATCAATACATCGTCCTCCAGCCGAATTGTCTCCAAGGGTCTAGTGCTGCCTCGGGCACCTTATCGTCGTTCTCCTGTGAGTCTAGTTTTTCAAATCCGACGCAAAACTGACAGTTACTTGTAATGTTCAGAGTCTGTTAATGACGATGGAACACACAAATTGCGTCGCGATTCAATACATCGTCCTCCAGCCGAATTGTCTCCAAGGGTCTAGTGCTGCCTCGGGCACCTTATAGTCGTTCTTCTGTGAGTCTAGTTTTTCGAATCCGACGCAAAACTGACAGTTAATTTGAAGGTTCAGAGCCTCTTAATGACGATGGAACACACAAGTTGCGTCGCGTTTCAATACATCGTCCTTCAGCCGACTTGTCTCCAAGGATCTATAGCTGCCTCGGGCACCTTATCGTCGTTCTCCTGTGAGTCTAGTTTTTCGAATCCAACAAAACTGACATTTAATTGTAACGTTCAGAGCCTGTTAATGACGATGGAACACACAAATTGCGTCGCGATTCAATACATCGTCCTCCAGCCGACTTGTCTCTGAGGTAGTATTGTTGCCCCGAGCACCATTTGGTCGTCCTCCTATGAGTCTAGTTTTTCGAATCCGGCGCAAAACTGACAGTTAATTGTAACGTTCAGAGCCTGTTAATGACGATGGAACACACAAATTGCGTCGCGATTCAATACATCGTCCTCCAGTCGACTTGTCTCCGAGGTAGTATTGCTGCCCCGGGCACCTTATGGTCGTTCTCCTGTGAGTCTAGTTTTTCGAATGCGATGCAAAACTGACAGTTAATTGCAACGTTCTGAGCCTGTTAATGACGATGGAACACACAAATTGCGTCGCGATTCAATACATCGTCCTCCAGCCGACTTGTCTCCAAGGGTCTATTGCTGCCTCGGGCACCTTATGGTCGTTCTCCTGTGAGTCTAGTTTTTCGAATCCGACGCAAAACTGACAGTTAATTTTAATGTTCAGAGCCTGTTAATGACCTAGGAACACACAAATTGCGTCGCGATTCAATACATCGTCCTCCAGCCGACTTGTCTCCAATGGTCTAGAGCTGCCTCGGGCACCTTATGGTCGTTCTTCTGTGAGTCCAGATTTTCGAATCCGACGCAAAACTGACAGTTATTTGTAACGTTCAGAGCCTCTTAATGACGATGGAACACACAAATTGCTACGCGATTCAATACATCGTCCTCCAGCCGACTTGTCTCCGAGGGTCTAGTGCTGCCTCGGGCACCTTATGGTCGTTCTTCTGTGAGTCTAAATTTTCGAATCCGACGCAAAGTTGACAGTTAATTGTAACGTTCAGGGCCTCTTAATGACGATGGAACACACAAATTGCGTCGCGATTCAATACATCGTCCTACAGCCGACCTGTCTCCAAGGATCTCTTGCTGCCTCGGGCACCTTATGGTCGTTCTCCTGTGAGTCTAGATTATCGAATCCGGCGCAAAACTGACAGTTAATTGTAACGTTCAGAGCCTCTTGATGACGATGGAGACCACAAATTGCTTAGCGATTCAATACATCGTCCTACAGCCGTCTTGTCTCGAAGAGTAGTGCTGCCTGGGGCGCCTTATGGTCGTTCTCCTGTGAGTCTAGGTTTTCGAATCCGACGCAAAACTGATAGTGAATTGTAACGTTCAGAGCCTGTTAATGACGATGGAACACACAAATTGCGTCGCGATTCAATACATCGTCCTCCAGTCGAATTGTCTCCAAGGGTCTAGTACTGCCTCGGGCACCTTATGGTCGTTCTCCTGTGAGTCTAGTTTTTCGAATGCGATGCAAAACTGACAGTTAATTGTAACGTTCAGAGCCTGTTAATGACGATGGGACACACAAATTGCGTCGAGACTCAATACATCGTCCTCCAGCCGACTTGTCTCAGAGGTACTATTGCTGCCCCGGGCACCTTTTGGTCGTTCTCCTATGAGTCTAGTTTATCGAATCCGGCGCTAAACTGACAGTTAATTGTAACGTTCAGTGCCTCTTAATGACGATGGAACACACAAATTGCGTCGCGATTCAATGCATCGTCCTCCAGCCGTCTTGTCTCCAAGGGTCTAGTGCTGCCTCGGGCACCTTATGGTCATTCTTCTGTGAGCCTAGATTTTCGAATCCGACGCAAAACTGACAGTTAATTGGAAGGTTCAGAGCCTCTTAATGACGATGGAACACACAAGTTGCGTCGCGAATCAATACATCGTCCTCCAGCCGAATTGTCTCCAAGGGTCTATTGCTGCCTCGGGCACCTTATGGTCATTCTCCTGTGAGTCTAGTTTTTCGAATCCGACGCAAAACTGACAGTTAATTGTAATGTTCAGAGCCTGTTAATAACGATGGAAGACACAAATTGCGTCGCGATTCAATACATCGTCCTACAGCCGACTTGTCTCCAAGGGTCTAGTGCTGCCTCGGGCACCTTATGGTCGTTGTCCTGTGAGTCTAGATTTTCGAATCCGATGCAAAACTGACAGTTAATTGTAAGGTTCAGAGCCTCTTAATGACGATGGAACACACAAGTAGCGTCGCGAATCAATACATCGTCCTCCAGCCGAATTGTCTCCAAAGTTCTAGTGCTGCCTCGGGCACCTTATGGTCGTTCTCCTGTGAGTCTAGATTTTCGAATCCGACGCAAAACTGACAGTTAATTGTAACGTTCAGAGCCTCTTAATGACGATGCAACACACAAATTGCGTCGCGATTCAATACATCGTCCTACAGCCGACTTGTCTCCATGGGTCTAGTGCTGCCTCGGGCACCTTATGGTCGTTCTCCTGTGAGTCTACATTTTCGATCCGACGCAAAAGTGACAGTGAATTGTAACGTTCAGAGCCTCTTGATGACGATGGAACACACAAATTGCGTCGCTATTCAATACATCGTCGTACAGCCGACCTGTCTGCAAGGGTCTCTTGCTGCCTCGGGCACCTTATGGTCGTTCTCCTGTGAGTCTAGTTTTCCGAATTCGACGCAAAACTGACAGTTAATTGTAACGTTCAGAGCCTGATAATGACGATGGAACACACAAATTGCGTCGCGATTCAATACATCGTCCTCCAGCCGACTTGTCTCCGAGGTAGAATTCCTGCCCCGGGCACCTTATCGTCGTTCTCCTGTGAGTCTAGTTTTTCGAATCCAACAAAACTGACAATAATTGTAACGTTCAGAGCCTGTTAATGACGATGGAACACACAAATGGCGTCGCGATTCAATACATCGTCCTCCAGCCGACTTGTCTCCGAGGTAGTATTGCTGTCCCGGGCACCTTTTGGTCGTTCTCCTATGAGTTTAGTTTTTCGAATCCGGCGCAAAACTGACAGTTAATTGTAACGTTCAGAGCCTCATAATGACGATGGAACACACAAATTGCGTCGCGATTCAATACATCGTCCTCCAGCCGACTTGTCTCCGAGGTAGTATTGCTGCCCCGGGCACCTTTTGGTCGTTCTCCTATGAGTCTAGTTTTTCGAATCCGGCGAAAAACTGACAGTTAATTGTAACGTTCAGAGCCTCTTAATGACAATGGAACACACAAATTGCGTCGCGATTCAATACATCGTCCTCCAGCCGACTTGTCTCCGAGGGTCTAGTGCTGCCTCGGGCACCTTATGGTCGTTCTCCTGTAAGTCTAGATTTTCGAATCCGACTCAAAACTGACAGTTAATTGTAAGGTTCAGAGCCTCTTAATGACGATGGAACACACAAATTGCGTCGCGATTCAATACATCGTCCTCCAGCCGACCTGTCTCCAAGGGTCTATTGCTGCCTCGGGCACCTTATGGTCGTTCTCCTGTGAGTCTAGTTTTTCGAATCCGACGCAAAACTGACAGTTAATTTTAATGTTCAGAGCCTGTTAATGACGATGGTACACACAAATTGCGTCGCGAATCAATACATCGTCCTCCAGCCGATTTGTCTCCAAAGTTCTAGTGCTGCCTCGGGCACCTTATGGTCGTTCTCCTGTGAGTCTAGATTTTCGAATCCGACGCAAAACTGACAGTTAATTGTAACGTTCAGAGCCTCTTAATGACGATGCAACACACAAATTGCGTCGCGATTCAATACATCGTCCTACAGCCGACTTGTCTCCATGGGTCTAGTGCTGCCTCGGGCACCTTATGCTCGTTCTCCTGTGAGTCTAGATTTTCGAATCCGACGCAAAAGTGACAGTGAATTGTAACGTTCAGAGCCTCTTGATGACGATGGAACACACAAATTGCGTCGCGATTCAATACATCGTCCTACAGCCGACCTGTCTGCAAGGGTCTCATGCTGCCTCGGGCACCTTATGGTCGTTTTCCTGTGAGTTTAGTTTTCCGAATACGACGCGAAACTGATAGTTAATTGTAACGTTCAGATCCTGATAATGACGATGGAACACACAAATTGCGTCGCGATTCAATACATCGTCCTCCAGCCGACTTGTCTCCGAGGTAGAATTGCTGCCCCGGGCACCTTATCGTCGTTCTCCTGTGAGTCTAGTTTTTCGAATCCAACAAAACTGACAATTAATTGTAACGTTCAGAGCCTCATAATGACGATGGAACACACAAATTGCGTCGCGATTCAATACATCGTCCTCCAGCAGGCTTTTCTCCGAGGTAGTATTGCTGCCTCAGGCACCTTTTGGTCGTTCTCGTATGAGTCTAGTTTTTCGAATCCGACGCAAAACTGACAGTTAATTGTAACGTTCAGAGCCTGTTAATGACGATGGAACACACAAATTGCGTCGCGATTCAATACATCGTCCTCCAGCCGACTTGTCTCCGAGGTAGTATTGCTGCCCTGGGCACCTTTTGGTCGTTCTCCTATGAGTCTAGTTTTTCGAATCCGGCGCAAAACTGACAGTTAATTGTAACGTTCAGAGCCTCTTAGTGACGATGGAACACACAAATTGTGTCGCGATTCAATACATCGTCCTCCAGCCGACTTGTCTCCGAGGTAGTATTGTTGCCCCAGGCACCTTTTGGTCGTTCAACTATGAATCTAGTTTTTCGAATCCGACGCAAAACTGACAGTTAATTGTAACGTTCAGAGCCTCTTAATGACAATGGAACACACAAATTGCGTCGCGATTCAATACATCGTCCTCCAGCCGACTTGTCTCCGAGGGTCTAGTGCTGCCTCGGGCACCTTATGGTCGTTCTCCTGTAAGTCTAGATTTTCGAATCCGGCTCAAAACTGACAGTTAATTGTAAGGTTCAGAGCCTCTTAATGACGATGGAACACACAAATTGCGTCGCGATTCAATACATCGTCCTCCAGCCGACCTGTCTCCAAGGGTCTATTGCTGCCTCGGGCACCTTATGGTCGTTCTCCTGTGAGTCTAGTTTTTCGAATCCGACGCAAAACTGACAGTTAATTGTAACGTTCAGAGCCTCTTAATGACGATGGAACACACAAATTGCGTCGCGATTCGATACATAGTCCTCAAGCCGAATTGTCTCGAAGGGTCTAGTGCTGCCTCGGGCGCCTTATGGTCGTTCTCCTGTGAGTCTAGATTTTCGAATCCGACGCAAAACTGACAGTTAATTGTAACGTTCAGGGCCTCTTAATGACGATGGAACACACAAATTGCGTCGCGAGTCAATACATCGTCCTACAGCCGACTTGTCTCCAAGGGTCTAGTACTGCCTCGGGCACCTTATGATCGTTCTCCTATGAGTCTACATTTTCATATCCGACGCAAAACTGACAGTGAATTGTAACGGTCAGAGCCTCTTAATGACGATGGAACACACAAATTGCGTCGCGATTCAATACATCGTCCTCCAGCCGACCTGTCTCCAAGGGTCTCTTGCTGCCTCGGGCACCTTATGGTCGTTCTCCTGTGAGTCTAGTTTTCCGAATACGACGCAAAACTGACAGTTAATTGTAACGTTCATAGCCTGATAATGACGATGGAACACACAAATTGCGTCGCGATTCAATACATCGTTCTCCAGCCGACTTGTCTCCGAGGTAGAATTGCTGCCCCGGGCACCTTATCGTCGTTCTCCTGTGAGTCTAGTTTTTCGAATCCAACAAAACTGACAATTAATTGTAACGTTCAGAGCCTGTTAATGACGATGGAACACACAAATTGCGTCGCGATTCAATACATCGTCCTCCAGCCGACTTGTCTCCGAGGTAGTATTGCTGCCTCGGACACCTTATGGTCGTTCTCCTGTGAGTCTAGTTTTCCGAATACGACGCAAAACTGACAGTTAATTGTAACGTTCAGAGCCTGATAATGACGATGGAACACACAAATTGCGTCGCGATTCAATACATCGTCCTCCAGCCGACTTGTCTCCGAGGTAGAAATGCTGCCCCGGGCACCTTATCGTCGTTCTCCTGTGAGTCTAGTTTTTCGAATCCAACAAAACTGGCAATTAATTGTAACGTTCAGAGCCTGTTAATGACGATGGAACACACAAATTGCGTCGCGATTCAATACATCGTCCTCCAGCCGACTTGTCTCCGAGGTAGTATTGCTGCCCCGGGCACCTTTTGGTCGTTCTCCTATGAGTCTAGTTTTTCGAATCCGGCGCAAAACTGACAGTTAATTGTAACGTTCAGAGCCTCTTAATGACGATGGAACACACAAATTGCGTCGCGATTCAATACATCGTCCTCCAGCAGACTTGTCTCCGAGGTAGTATTGCTGCCCCGGGCACCTTTTGGTCGTTCTCCTATGAGTCTAGTTTTTCGAATCCGGCGCAAAACTGACAGTTAATTGTAACGTTCAGAGCCTGTTAATGACGATGGAACACACAAATTGCGTCGCGATTCAATACATCCTCCTACAGCCGACTTGTCTCCAAGGGTCTAGTGCTGCCTCGGGCACCTTAACGTCGTTCTCCAGTGAGTCAAGTTTTTCGAATCCGACGCAAAACTGACAATTAATTGTAACGTTCAGAGCCTGTTAATGACGATGGGACACACAAATTGCGTCGCGATTCAATACATCGTCCTCCAGCCGACTTGTCTCCGAGGTAGAATTGCTGCCCCGGGCACCTTATCGTCGTTCTCCTGTGAGTCTAGTTTTTCGAATCCAACAAAACTGACAATTAATTGTAACGTTCAGAGCCTCATAATAACGATGGAACACACAAATTGCGTCGCGATTCAATACATCGTCCTCCAGCCGGCTTTTCTCCGAGGTAGTATTGCTGCCTCAGGCACCTTTTGGTCGTTCTCGTATGAGTCTAGTTTTTCGAATCCGACGCAAAACTGACAGTTAATTGTAACGTTCAGAGCCTGTTAATGACGATGGAACACACAAATTGCGTCGCGATTCAATACATCGTCCTCCAGCCGACTTGTCTCCGAGGTAGTATTGCTGCCCCGGGCACCTTTTGGTCGTTCTCCTATGAGTCTAGTTTTTCGAATCCGGCGCAAAACTGACAGTTAATTGTAACGTTCAGAGCCTCTTAGTGACGATGGAACACACAAATTGTGTCGCGATTCAATACATCGTCCTCCAGCCGACTTGTCTCCGAGGTAGTATTGTTGCCCCGGGCACCTTTTGGTCGTTCTCCTATGAATCTAGTTTTTCGAATCCGACACAAAACTGACAGTTAATTGTAACGTTCAGAGCCTCTTAATGACAATGGAACACACAAATTGCGTCGCGATTCAATACATCGTCCTCCAGCCGACTTGTCTCCGAGGGTCTAGTGCTGCCTCGGGCACCTTATGGTCGTTCTCCTGTAAGTATAGATTTTCGAATCCGACTCAAAACTGACAGTTAATTGTAAGGTTCAGAGCCTCTTAATGACGATGCAACACACAAATTGCGTCGCGATTCAATACATCGTCCTCCAGCCGACCTGTCTCCAAGGGTCTATTGCTGCCTCGGGCACCTTATGGTCGTTCTCCTGTGAGTCTAGTTTTTCGAATCCGACGCAAAACTGACAGTTAATTTTAATGTTCAGAGCCTGTTAATGACGATGGAACACACAAATTGCGTCGCGATTCAATACATCGTCCTCCAGCCGACTTGTCTGCAAGGGTCTAGAGCTGCCTCGGGCACCTTATGGTCGTTCTTCTGTGAGTCCAGATTTTCGAATCCGACGCAAAACTGACAGTTAATTGTAACGTTCAGAGCCTCTTAATGACGATGGAACACACAAATTGCTTCGCGATTCAATACATCGTCCTCCAGCCGACTTGTCTCCGAGGGTCTAGTGCTGCCTCGGGCACCTTATTGTCGTTCTTCTGTGAGTCTAGATTTTCGAATCCGACGCAAAGTTGACAGTTAATTGTAACGTTCAGGGCCTCTTAATGACGATGGAACACACAAATTGCGTCGCGATTCAATACATCGTCCTACAGCCGACCTGTCTCCAAGGATCTCTTGCTGCCTCGGGCACCTTATGGTCGTTCTCCTGTGAGTCTAGATTTTCGAATCCGACGCAAAACTGACAGTGAATTGTAACGTTCAGAGCCTGTTAGTGACGATGGAACACACAAATTGCGTCGCGATTCAATACATCGTGCTCCATCCGACTTGTCTCCAAGGGTCTATTGCTGCCTCGGGCACCTTATGGTCGTTCTCCTGTGAGTCTAGTTTTTCGAATCCGACGCAAAACTGACAGTTAATTGTAATGTTCAGAGCCTGTTAATAACGATGAAAGACACAAATTGCGTCGCGATTCAATACATCGTCCTCCAGCCGACTTGTCTCCAAGGGTCTAGTGCTGCCTCGGGCACCTTATGGTCGTTCTCCTGTGAGTCTAGATTTTCGAATCCGATGCAAAACTGACAGTTAATTGTAAGGTTCAGAGCCTCTTAATGACGATGGAACACACAAGTAGTGTCGCGAATCAATACATCGTCCTCCAGCCGATTTGTCTCCAAAGTTCTAGTGCTGCCTCGGGCACCTTATGGTCGTTCTCCTGTGAGTCTAGATTTTCGAATCCGACGCAAAACTGACAGTTAATTGTAACGTTCAGAGCCTCTTAATGACGATGCAACACACAAATTGCGTCGCGATTCAATACATCGTCCTACAGCCGACTTGTCTCCATGGGTCTAGTGCTGCCTCGGGCACCTTATGCTCGTTCTCCTGTGAGTCTAGATTTTCGAATCCGACGCAAAAGTGACAGTGAATTGTAACGTTCAGAGCCTCTTGATGACGATGGAACACACAAATTGCGTCGCGATTCAATACATCGTCCTACAGCCGACCTGTCTGCAAGGGTCTCTTGCTGCCTCGGGCACCTTATGGTCGTTTTCCTGTGAGTTTAGTTTTCCGAATACGACGCGAAACTGACAGTTAATTGTAACGTTCAGAGCCTGATAATGACGATGGAACACACAAATTGCGTCGCGATTCAATACATCATCCTCCAGCCGACTTGTCTCCGAGGTAGAATTGCTGCCCCGGGCACCTTATCGTCGTTCTCCTGTGAGTCTAGTTTTTCGAATCCAACAAAACTGACAATTAATTGTAACGTTCAGAGCCTCATAATGACGATGGAACACACAAATTGCGTCGCGATTCAATACATCGTCCTCCAGCCGGCTTTTCTCCGAGGTAGTATTGCTGCCTCAGGCACCTTTTGGTCGTTCTCGTATGAGTCTAGTTTTTCGAATCCGACGCAAAACTGACAGTTAATTGTAACGTTCAGAGCCTGTTAATGACGATGGAACACACAAATTGCGTCGCGATTCAATACATCGTCCTCCAGCCGACTTGTCTCCGAGGTAGTATTGCTGCCCCGGGCACCTTTTGGTCGTTCTCCTATGAGTCTAGTTTTTCGAATCCGGCGCAAAACTGACAGTTAATTGTAACGTTCAGAGCCTCTTAGTGACGATGGAACACACAAATTGTGTCGCGATTCAATACATCGTCCTCCAGCCGACTTGTCTCCGAGGTAGTATTGTTGCCCCAGGCACCTTTTGGTCGTTCTCCTATGAATCTAGTTTTTCGAATCCGACGCAAAACTGACAGTTAATTGTAACGTTCAGAGCCTCTTAATGACAATGGAACACACAAATTGCGTCGCGATTCAATACATCGTCCTCCAGCCGACTTGTCTCCGAGGTAGTATTTTTGCCCCGGGCACCTTTTGGTCGTTCTCCTATGAATCTAGTTTTTCGAATCCGACACAAAACTGACAGTTAATTGTAACGTTCAGAGCCTCTTAATGACAATGGAACACACAAATTGCGTCGCGATTCAATACATCGTCCTCCAGCCGACTTGTCTCCGAGGGTCTAGTGCTGCCTCGGGCACCTTATGGTCGTTCTCCTGTAAGTCTAGATTTTCGAATCCGGCTCAAAACTGACAGTTAATTGTAAGGTTCAGAGCCTCTTAATGACGATGGAACACACAAATTGCGTCGCGATTCAATACATCGTCCTCCAGCCGACCTGTCTCCAAGGGTCTATTGCTGCCTCGGGCACCTTATGGTCGTTCTCCTGTGAGTCTAGTTTTTCGAATCCGACGCAAAACTGACAGTTAATTGTAACGTTCAGAGCCTCTTAATGACGATGGAACACACAAATTGCGTCGCGATTCGATACATAGTCCTGCAGCCGAATTGTCTCGAAGGGTCTAGTGCTGCCTCGGGCGCCTTAAGGTCGTTCTCCTGTGAGTCTAGATTTTCGAATCCGACGCAAAACTGACAGTTAATTGTAACGTTCAGGGCCTCTTAATGACGATGGAACACACAAATTGCGTCGCGAATCAATACATCGTCCTACAGCCGACTTGTCTCCAAGGGTCTAGTACTGCCTCGGGCACCTTATGATCGTTCTCCTATGAGTCTACATTTTCATATCCGACGCAAAACTGACAGTGAATTGTAACCGTCAGAGCCTCTTAATGACGATGGAACACACAAATTGCGTCGCGATTCAATACATCGTCCTCCAGCCGACCTGTCTCCAAGGGTCTCTTGCTGCCTCGGGCACCTTATGGTCGTTCTCCTGTGAGTCTAGTTTTCCGAATACGACGCAAAACTGACAGTTAATTGTAACGTTCAGAGCCTGATAATGACGATCGAACACACAAATTGCGTCGCGATTCAATACATCGTCCTCCAGCCGACTTGTCTCCGAGGTAGTATTGCTGCCTCGGGCACCTTATGGTCGTTCTCCTGTGAGTCTAGTTTTCCGAATACGACGCAAAACTGACAGTTAATTGTAACGTTCAGAGCCTGATAATGACGATGGAACACACAAATTGCGTCGCGATTCAATACATCGTCCTCCAGCCGACTTGTCTCCGAGGTAGTATTGCTGCCCCGGGCACCTTATCGTCGTTCTCCTGTGAGTCTAGTTTTTCGAATCCAAAAAACTGACAATTAATTGTAACGTTCAGAGCCTGTTAATGACGATGGAACACACAAATTGCGTCGCGATTCAATACATCGTCCTCCAGCCGACTTGTCTCCGAGGTAGTATTGCTGCCCCGTGCACCTTTTGGTCGTTCTCCTATGAGTCTAGTTTTTCGAATCCGGCGCAAAACTGACAGTTAATTGTAACGTTCAGAGCCTCTTAATGACGATGGAACACACAAATTGCGTCGCGACTCAATACATCGTCCTCCAGCAGACCTGTCTCCGAGGTACTATTGCTGCCCCGGGCACCTTTTGGTCGTTCTCCTATGAGTCTAGTTTTTCGAATTCGGCGCAAAACTGACAGTTAATTGTAACGTTCAGAGCCTGTTAATGACGATGGAACACACAAATTGCGTCGCGATTCAATTCATCCTCCTACAGCCGACTTGTCTCCAAGGGTCTAGTTCTGCCTCGGGCACCTTATGGTCGTTCTTCTGTGAGTCTAGACTTTCGAATCCGATGCAAACTGACAGTTAATTGTAAGGTTCAGAGCCTCTTAATGACGATGGAACACAAAAGTAGCGTCGCGAATCAATACATCGTCCTCCAGCCGAATTGTCTCCAAGGTTCTAGTGCTGCCTCGGGCACCTTATGGTCGTTCTCCTGTGAGTCTAGATTTTCGAACCCGACGCAAAACTGACAGTTAATTGTAACGTTCAGAGCCTCTTGATGACGATGGAACACACAAATTGCGTCGCGATTCAATACATCGTCCTACAGCCGACCTGTCTGCAAGGGTCTCTTGCTGCCTCGGGCACCTTATGGTCGTTTTCCTGTGAGTTTAGTTTTCCGAATACGACGCGAAACTGACAGTTAATTGTAACGTTCAGAGCCTGATAATGACGATGGAACACACAAATTGCGTCGCGATTCAATACATCATCCTCCAGCCGACTTGTCTCCGAGGTAGAATTGCTGCCCCGGGCACCTTATCGTCGTTCTCCTGTGAGTCTAGTTTTTCGAATCCAACAAAACTGACAATTAATTGTAACGTTCAGAGCCTCATAATGACGATGGAACACACAAATTGCGTCGCGATTCAATACATCGTCCTCCAGCCGGCTTTTCTCCGAGGTAGTATTGCTGCCTCAGGCACCTTTTGGTCGTTCTCGTATGAGTCTAGTTTTTCGAATCCGACGCAAAACTGACAGTTAATTGTAACGTTCAGAGCCTGTTAATGACGATGGAACACACAAATTGCGTCGCGATTCAATACATCGTCCTCCAGCCGACTTGTCTCCGAGGTAGTATTGCTGCCCCGGGCACCTTTTGGTCGTTCTCCTATGAGTCTAGTTTTTCGAATCCGGCGCAAAACTGACAGTTAATTGTAACGTTCAGAGCCTCTTAGTGACGATGGAACACACAAATTGTGTCGCGATTCAATACATCGTCCTCCAGCCGACTTGTCTCCGAGGTAGTATTGTTGCCCCAGGCACCTTTTGGTCGTTCTCCTATGAATCTAGTTTTTCGAATCCGACGCAAAACTGACAGTTAATTGTAACGTTCAGAGCCTCTTAATGACAATGGAACACACAAATTGCGTCGCGATTCAATACATCGTCCTCCAGCCGACTTGTCTCCGAGGTAGTATTTTTGCCCCGGGCACCTTTTGGTCGTTCTCCTATGAATCTAGTTTTTCGAATCCGACACAAAACTGACAGTTAATTGTAACGTTCAGAGCCTCTTAATGACAATGGAACACACAAATTGCGTCGCGATTCAATACATCGTCCTCCAGCCGACTTGTCTCCGAGGGTCTAGTGCTGCCTCGGGCACCTTATGGTCGTTCTCCTGTAAGTCTAGATTTTCGAATCCGGCTCAAAACTGACAGTTAATTGTAAGGTTCAGAGCCTCTTAATGACGATGGAACACACAAATTGCGTCGCGATTCAATACATCGTCCTCCAGCCGACCTGTCTCCAAGGGTCTATTGCTGCCTCGGGCACCTTATGGTCGTTCTCCTGTGAGTCTAGTTTTTCGAATCCGACGCAAAACTGACAGTTAATTGTAACGTTCAGAGCCTCTTAATGACGATGGAACACACAAATTGCGTCGCGATTCGATACATAGTCCTGCAGCCGAATTGTCTCGAAGGGTCTAGTGCTGCCTCGGGCGCCTTAAGGTCGTTCTCCTGTGAGTCTAGATTTTCGAATCCGACGCAAAACTGACAGTTAATTGTAACGTTCAGGGCCTCTTAATGACGATGGAACACACAAATTGCGTCGCGAATCAATACATCGTCCTACAGCCGACTTGTCTCCAAGGGTCTAGTACTGCCTCGGGCACCTTATGATCGTTCTCCTATGAGTCTACATTTTCATATCCGACGCAAAACTGACAGTGAATTGTAACGGTCAGAGCCTCTTAATGACGATGGAACACACAAATTGCGTCGCGATTCAATACATCGTCCTCCAGCCGACCTGTCTCCAAGGGTCTCTTGCTGCCTCGGGCACCTTATGGTCGTTCTCCTGTGAGTCTAGTTTTCCGAATACGACGCAAAACTGACAGTTAATTGTAACGTTCAGAGCCTGATAATGACGATGGAACACACAAATTGCGTCGCGATTCAATACATCATCCTCCAGCCGACTTGTCTCCGAGGTAGAATTGCTGCCCCGGGCACCTTATCGTCGTTCTCCTGTGAGTCTAGTTTTTCGAATCCAACAAAACTGACAATTAATTGTAACGTTCAGAGCCTCATAATGACGATGGAACACACAAATTGCGTCGCGATTCAATACATCGTCCTCCAGCCGGCTTTTCTCCGAGGTAGTATTGCTGCCTCAGGCACCTTTTGGTCGTTCTCGTATGAGTCTAGTTTTTCGAATCCGACGCAAAACTGACAGTTAATTGTAACGTTCAGAGCCTGTTAATGACGATGGAACACACAAATTGCGTCGCGATTCAATACATCGTCCTCCAGCCGACTTGTCTCCGAGGTAGTATTGCTGCCCCGGGCACCTTTTGGTCGTTCTCCTATGAGTCTAGTTTTTCGAATCCGGCGCAAAACTGACAGTTAATTGTAACGTTCAGAGCCTCTTAGTGACGATGGAACACACAAATTGTGTCGCGATTCAATACATCGTCCTCCAGCCGACTTGTCTCCGAGGTAGTATTGTTGCCCCAGGCACCTTTTGGTCGTTCTCCTATGAATCTAGTTTTTCGAATCCGACGCAAAACTGACAGTTAATTGTAACGTTCAGAGCCTCTTAATGACAATGGAACACACAAATTGCGTCGCGATTCAATACATCGTCCTCCAGCCGACTTGTCTCCGAGGTAGTATTTTTGCCCCGGGCACCTTTTGGTCGTTCTCCTATGAATCTAGTTTTTCGAATCCGACACAAAACTGACAGTTAATTGTAACGTTCAGAGCCTCTTAATGACAATGGAACACACAAATTGCGTCGCGATTCAATACATCGTCCTCCAGCCGACTTGTCTCCGAGGGTCTAGTGCTGCCTCGGGCACCTTATGGTCGTTCTCCTGTAAGTCTAGATTTTCGAATCCGGCTCAAAACTGACAGTTAATTGTAAGGTTCAGAGCCTCTTAATGACGATGGAACACACAAATTGCGTCGCGATTCAATACATCGTCCTCCAGCCGACCTGTCTCCAAGGGTCTATTGCTGCCTCGGGCACCTTATGGTCGTTCTCCTGTGAGTCTAGTTTTTCGAATCCGACGCAAAACTGACAGTTAATTGTAACGTTCAGAGCCTCTTAATGACGATGGAACACACAAATTGCGTCGCGATTCGATACATAGTCCTGCAGCCGAATTGTCTCGAAGGGTCTAGTGCTGCCTCGGGCGCCTTAAGGTCGTTCTCCTGTGAGTCTAGATTTTCGAATCCGACGCAAAACTGACAGTTAATTGTAACGTTCAGGGCCTCTTAATGACGATGGAACACACAAATTGCGTCGCGAATCAATACATCGTCCTACAGCCGACTTGTCTCCAAGGGTCTAGTACTGCCTCGGGCACCTTATGATCGTTCTCCTATGAGTCTACATTTTCATATCCGACGCAAAACTGACAGTGAATTGTAACGGTCAGAGCCTCTTAATGACGATGGAACACACAAATTGCGTCGCGATTCAATACATCGTCCTCCAGCCGACCTGTCTCCAAGGGTCTCTTGCTGCCTCGGGCACCTTATGGTCGTTCTCCTGTGAGTCTAGTTTTCCGAATACGACGCAAAACTGACAGTTAATTGTAACGTTCAGAGCCTGATAATGACGATCGAACACACAAATTGCGTCGCGATTCAATACATCGTCCTCCAGCCGACTTGTCTCCGAGGTAGTATTGCTGCCTCGGGCACCTTATGGTCGTTCTCCTGTGAGTCTAGTTTTCCGAATACGACGCAAAACTGACAGTTAATTGTAACGTTCAGAGCCTGATAATGACGATGGAACACACAAATTGCGTCGCGATTCAATACATCGTCCTCCAGCCGACTTGTCTCCGAGGTAGTATTGCTGCCCCGGGCACCTTATCGTCGTTCTCCTGTGAGTCTAGTTTTTCGAATCCAAAAAACTGACAATTAATTGTAACGTTCAGAGCCTGTTAATGACGATGGAACACACAAATTGCGTCGCGATTCAATACATCGTCCTCCAGCCGACTTGTCTCCGAGGTAGTATTGCTGCCCCGTGCACCTTTTGGTCGTTCTCCTATGAGTCTAGTTTTTCGAATCCGGCGCAAAACTGACAGTTAATTGTAACGTTCAGAGCCTCTTAATGACGATGGAACACACAAATTGCGTCGCGACTCAATACATCGTCCTCCAGCAGACCTGTCTCCGAGGTACTATTGCTGCCCCGGGCACCTTTTGGTCGTTCTCCTATGAGTCTAGTTTTTCGAATTCGGCGCAAAACTGACAGTTAATTGTAACGTTCAGAGCCTGTTAATGACGATGGAACACACAAATTGCGTCGCGATTCAATTCATCCTCCTACAGCCGACTTGTCTCCAAGGGTCTAGTTCTGCCTCGGGCACCTTATGGTCGTTCTTCTGTGAGTCTAGACTTTCGAATCCGATGCAAACTGACAGTTAATTGTAAGGTTCAGAGCCTCTTAATGACGATGGAACACAAAAGTAGCGTCGCGAATCAATACATCGTCCTCCAGCCGAATTGTCTCCAAGGTTCTAGTGCTGCCTCGGGCACCTTATGGTCGTTCTCCTGTGAGTCTAGATTTTCGAACCCGACGCAAAACTGACAGTTAATTGTAACGTTCAGAGACTCTTAATGACGACGCAACACACAAATTGCGTCGCGATTCAATACATCGTCCTACAGCCGACTTGTCTCCATGGGTCTAGTGCTGCCTCGGGCACCTTATGGTCGTTCTCCTGTGAGTCTAGATTTTCGAATCCGACGCAAAACTGACTGTGAATTGTAACGTTCAGAGCCTCTTGATGACGATGGAACACACAAATTGCGTCGCGATACAATACATCGTCCTACAGCCGACCTGTCTGCAAGGGTCTCTTGCTGCCTCGGGCACCTTATGGTCGTTCTCCTGTGAGTCTAGTTTTCCGAATACGACGCAAAACTGACAGTTAATTGTAACGTTCAGAGCCTGATAATGACGATGGAACACACAAATTGCGTCGCGATTCAATACATCGTCCTCCAGCCGACTTGTCTCCGAGGTAGTATTGCTGCCCCGGGCACCTTTTGGTCGTTCTCCTATGAGTCTAGTTTTTCGAATCTGGCGCAAAACTGACAGTTAATTGTAACGTTCAGAGCCTCTTAATGACGATGGAACACACAAATTGCGTCGCGATTCAATACATCGTCCTCCAGCCGACTTGTCTCCGAGGTAGTATTGCTGCCCCGGGCACCTTTTGGTTGTTCTCCCATGAATCTAGTTTTTCGAATCCGACGCAAAACTGACAGTTAATTGTAACGTTCAGAGCCTCTTAATGACAATGGAACACACAAATTGCGTCCCGATTCAATACATCGCCCTCCAGCCGACTTGTCTTCGAGGTAGTATTGCTGCCCCGGGCACCTTTTGGTCGATCTCCTATGAGTCTAGTTTTTCGAAACCGGCGCAAAACTGACAGTTAATTGTAACGTTCAGAGCCTCTTAATGACGATGGAACACACAAATTGCGTCGCGATTCAATACATCGTCCTCCAGCCGACTTGTCTCCGAGGTAGTATTGCTGCCACGGGCACCTTTTGGTCGTTCTCCTATGAGTTTAGTTTTTCGAATCCGGCGCAAAACTGACAGTTAATTGTAACGTTCAGAGCCTCTTAATGACAATGGAACACACAAATTGCGTCGCGATTCATTACATCGTCCTCCAGCCGACTTGTCTCCGAGGTAGTATTGCTGCCCCGGGCACCTTTTAGTCGTTCTCCTATGAGTCTAGTTTTTCGAATCCGGCGCAAAACTGACAGTTAATTGTAACGTTCAGAGCCTCTTAATGACGATGGAACACACAAATTGCGTCGCGATTCAATACATCGTCCTCCAGCCGACTTGTCTCCGAGGTAGTATTGCTGCCCCGGGCACCTTTTGGTTGTTCTCCTATGAATCTAGTTTTTCGAATCCGACGCAAAACTGACAGTTAATTGTAACGTTCAGAGCCTCTTAATGACAATGGAACACACAAATTGCGTCGCGATTCAATACATCGTCCTCCAGCCGACTTGTCTTCGAGGTAGTATTGCTGCCCCGGGCACCTTTTGGTCGATCTCCTATGAGTCTAGTTTTTCGAATCCGGCGCAAAACTGACAGTTAATTGTAACGTTCAGAGCCTCTTAATGACGATGGAACACACAAATTGCGTCGCGATTCAATACATCGTCCTCCAGCCGACTTGTCTCCGAGGTAGTATTGTTGCCCCGGGCACCTTTTGGTCGTTCTCCTATGAATCTAGTTTTTCGAATCCGACACAAAACTGACAGTTAATTGTAACGTTCAGAGCCTCTTAATGACAATGGAACACACAAATTGCGTCGCGATTCAATACATCGTCCTCCAGCCGACTTGTCTCCGAGGGTCTAGTGCTGCCTCGGGCACCTTATGGTCGTTCTCCTGTAAGTATAGATTTTCGAATCCGACTCAATACTGACAGTTAATTGTAAGGTTCAGAGCCTCTTAATGACGATGCAACACACAAATTGCGTCGCGATTCAATACATCGTCCTCCAGCCGACCTGTCTCCAAGGGTCTATTGCTGCCTCGGGCACCTTATGGTCGTTCTCCTGTGAGTCTAGTTTTTCGAATCCGACGCAAAACTGACAGTTAATTTTAATGTTCAGAGCCTGTTAATGACGATGGAACACACAAATTGCGTCGCGATTCAATACATCGTCCTCCAGCCGACTTGTCTGCAAGGGTCTAGAGCTGCCTCGGGCACCTTATGGTCGTTCTTCTGTGAGTCCAGATTTTCGAATCCGACGCAAAACTGACAGTTAATTGTAACGTTCAGAGCCTCTTAATGACGATGGAACACACAAATTGCTTCGCGATTCAATACATCGTCCTCCAGCCGACTTGTCTCCGAGGGTCTAGTGCTGCCTCGGGCACCTTATTGTCGTTCTTCTGTGAGTCTAGATTTTCGAATCCGACGCAAAGTTGACAGTTAATTGTAACGTTCAGGGCCTCTTAATGACGATGGAACACACAAATTGCGTCGCGATTCAATACATCGTCCTACAGCCGACCTGTCTCCAAGGATCTCTTGCTGCCTCGGGCACCTTATGGTCGTTCTCCTGTGAGTCTAGATTTTCGAATCCGACGCAAAACTGACAGTGAATTGTAACGTTCAGAGCCTGTTAGTGACGATGGAACACACAAATTGCGTCGCGATTCAATACATCGTGCTCCATCCGACTTGTCTCCAAGGGTCTATTGCTGCCTCGGGCACCTTATGGTCGTTCTCCTGTGAGTCTAGTTTTTCGAATCCGACGCAAAACTGACAGTTAATTGTACTGTTCAGAGCCTGTTAATAACGATGAAAGACACAAATTGCGTCGCGATTCAATACATCGTCCTCCAGCCGACTTGTCTCCAAGGGTCTAGTGCTGCCTCGGGCACCTTATGGTCGTTCTCCTGTGAGTCTAGATTTTCGAATCCGATGCAAAACTGACAGTTAATTGTAAGGTTCAGAGCCTCTTAATGACGATGGAACACACAAGTAGTGTCGCGAATCAATACATCGTCCTCCAGCCGATTTGTCTCCAAAGTTCTAGTGCTGCCTCGGGCACCTTATGGTCGTTCTCCTGTGAGTCTAGATTTTCGAATCCGACGCAAAACTGACAGTTAATTGTAACGTTCAGAGCCTCTTAATGACGATGGAACACACAAATTGCGTCGCGATTCAATACATCGTCCTCCAGCCGACTTCTCTCCGAGGTAGTATTGCTGCCCCGGGCACCTTTTGGTTGTTCTCCCATGAATCTAGTTTTTCGAATCCGACGCAAAACTGACAGTTAATTGTAACGTTCAGAGCCTCTTAATGACAATGGAACACACAAATTGCGTCCCGATTCAATACATCGCCCTCCAGCCGACTTGTCTTCGAGGTAGTATTGCTGCCCCGGGCACCTTTTGGTCGATCTCCTATGAGTCTAGTTTTTCGAAACCGGCGCAAAACTGACAGTTAATTGTAACGTTCAGAGCCTCTTAATGACGATGGAACACACAAATTGCGTCGCGATTCAATACATCGTCCTCCAGCCGACTTGTCTCCGAGGTAGTATTGCTGCCACGGGCACCTTTTGGTCGTTCTCCTATGAGTTTAGTTTTTCGAATCCGGCGCAAAACTGACAGTTAATTGTAACGTTCAGAGCCTCTTAATGACAATGGAACACACAAATTGCGTCGCGATTCATTACATCGTCCTCCAGCCGACTTGTCTCCGAGGTAGTATTGCTGCCCCGGGCACCTTTTAGTCGTTCTCCTATGAGTCTAGTTTTTCGAATCCGGCGCAAAACTGACAGTTAATTGTAACGTTCAGAGCCTCTTAATGACGATGGAACACACAAATTGCGTCGCGATTCAATACATCGTCCTCCAGCCGACTTGTCTCCGAGGTAGTATTGCTGCCCCGGGCACCTTTTGGTTGTTCTCCTATGAATCTAGTTTTTCGAATCCGACGCAAAACTGACAGTTAATTGTAACGTTCAGAGCCTCTTAATGACAATGGAACACACAAATTGCGTCGCGATTCAATACATCGTCCTCCAGCCGACTTGTCTTCGAGGTAGTATTGCTGCCCCGGGCACCTTTTGGTCGATCTCCTATGAGTCTAGTTTTTCGAATCCGGCGCAAAACTGACAGTTAATTGTAACGTTCAGAGCCTCTTAATGACGATGGAACACACAAATTGCGTCGCGATTCAATACATCGTCCTCCAGCCGACTTGTCTCCGAGGTAGTATTGTTGCCCCGGGCACCTTTTGGTCGTTCTCCTATGAATCTAGTTTTTCGAATCCGACACAAAACTGACAGTTAATTGTAACGTTCAGAGCCTCTTAATGACAATGGAACACACAAATTGCGTCGCGATTCAATACATCGTCCTCCAGCCGACTTGTCTCCGAGGGTCTAGTGCTGCCTCGGGCACCTTATGGTCGTTCTCCTGTAAGTATAGATTTTCGAATCCGACTCAAAACTGACAGTTAATTGTAAGGTTCAGAGCCTCTTAATGACGATGCAACACACAAATTGCGTCGCGATTCAATACATCGTCCTCCAGCCGACCTGTCTCCAAGGGTCTATTGCTGCCTCGGGCACCTTATGGTCGTTCTCCTGTGAGTCTAGTTTTTCGAATCCGACGCAAAACTGACAGTTAATTTTAATGTTCAGAGCCTGTTAATGACGATGGAACACACAAATTGCGTCGCGATTCAATACATCGTCCTCCAGCCGACTTGTCTGCAAGGGTCTAGAGCTGCCTCGGGCACCTTATGGTCGTTCTTCTGTGAGTCCAGATTTTCGAATCCGACGCAAAACTGACAGTTAATTGTAACGTTCAGAGCCTCTTAATGACGATGGAACACACAAATTGCTTCGCGATTCAATACATCGTCCTCCAGCCGACTTGTCTCCGAGGGTCTAGTGCTGCCTCGGGCACCTTATTGTCGTTCTTCTGTGAGTCTAGATTTTCGAATCCGACGCAAAGTTGACAGTTAATTGTAACGTTCAGGGCCTCTTAATGACGATGGAACACACAAATTGCGTCGCGATTCAATACATCGTCCTACAGCCGACCTGTCTCCAAGGATCTCTTGCTGCCTCGGGCACCTTATGGTCGTTCTCCTGTGAGTCTAGATTTTCGAATCCGACGCAAAACTGACAGTGAATTGTAACGTTCAGAGCCTGTTAGTGACGATGGAACACACAAATTGCGTCGCGATTCAATACATCGTGCTCCATCCGACTTGTCTCCAAGGGTCTATTGCTGCCTCGGGCACCTTATGGTCGTTCTCCTGTGAGTCTAGTTTTTCGAATCCGACGCAAAACTGACAGTTAATTGTAATGTTCAGAGCCTGTTAATAACGATGAAAGACACAAATTGCGTCGCGATTCAATACATCGTCCTCCAGCCGACTTGTCTCCAAGGGTCTAGTGCTGCCTCGGGCACCTTATGGTCGTTCTCCTGTGAGTCTAGATTTTCGAATCCGATGCAAAACTGACAGTTAATTGTAAGGTTCAGAGCCTCTTAATGACGATGGAACACACAAGTAGTGTCGCGAATCAATACATCGTCCTCCAGCCGATTTGTCTCCAAAGTTCTAGTGCTGCCTCGGGCACCTTATGGTCGTTCTCCTGTGAGTCTAGATTTTCGAATCCGACGCAAAACTGACAGTTAATTGTAACGTTCAGAGCCTCTTAATGACGATGCAACACACAAATTGCGTCGCGATTCAATACATCGTCCTACAGCCGACTTGTCTCCATGGGTCTAGTGCTGCCTCGGGCACCTTATGCTCGTTCTCCTGTGAGTCTAGATTTTCGAATCCGACGCAAAAGTGACAGTGAATTGTAACGTTCAGAGCCTCTTGATGACGATGGAACACACAAATTGCGTCGCGATTCAATACATCGTCCTACAGCCGACCTGTCTGCAAGGGTCTCTTGCTGCCTCGGGCACCTTATGGTCGTTTTCCTGTGAGTTTAGTTTTCCGAATACGACGCGAAACTGACAGTTAATTGTAACGTTCAGAGCCTGATAATGACGATGGAACACACAAATTGCGTCGCGATTCAATACATCATCCTCCAGCCGACTTGTCTCCGAGGTAGAATTGCTGCCCCGGGCACCTTATCGTCGTTCTCCTGTGAGTCTAGTTTTTCGAATCCAACAAAACTGACAATTAATTGTAACGTTCAGAGCCTCATAATGACGATGGAACACACAAATTGCGTCGCGATTCAATACATCGTCCTCCAGCCGGCTTTTCTCCGAGGTAGTATTGCTGCCTCAGGCACCTTTTGGTCGTTCTCGTATGAGTCTAGTTCTTCGAATCCGACGCAAAACTGACAGTTAATTGTAACGTTCAGAGCCTGTTAATGACGATGGAACACACAAATTGCGTCGCGATTCAATACATCGTCCTCCAGCCGACTTGTCTCCGAGGTAGTATTGCTGCCCCGGGCACCTTTTGGTCGTTCTCCTATGAGTCTAGTTTTTCGAATCCGGCGCAAAACTGACAGTTAATTGTAACGTTCAGAGCCTCTTAGTGACGATGGAACACACAAATTGTGTCGCGATTCAATACATCGTCCTCCAGCCGACTTGTCTCCGAGGTAGTATTGTTGCCCCGGGCACCTTTTGGTCGTTCTCCTATGAATCTAGTTTTTCGAATCCGACGCAAAACTGACAGTTAATTGTAACGTTCAGAGCCTCTTAATGACAATGGAACACACAAATTGCGTCGCGATTCAATACATCGTCCTCCAGCCGACTTGTCTCCGAGGTAGTATTTTTGCCCCGGGCACCTTTTGGTCGTTCTCCTATGAATCTAGTTTTTCGAATCCGACACAAAACTGACAGTTAATTGTAACGTTCAGAGCCTCTTAATGACAATGGAACACACAAATTGCGTCGCGATTCAATACATCGTCCTCCAGCCGACTTGTCTCCGAGGGTCTAGTGCTGCCTCGGGCACCTTATGGTCGTTCTCCTGTAAGTCTAGATTTTCGAATCCGGCTCAAAACTGACAGTTAATTGTAAGGTTCAGAGCCTCTTAATGACGATGGAACACACAAATTGCGTCGCGATTCAATACATCGTCCTCCAGCCGACCTGTCTCCAAGGGTCTCTTGCTGCCTCGGGCACCTTATGGTCGTTCTCCTGTGAGTCTAGTTTTCCGAATACGACGCAAAACTGACAGTTAATTGTAACGTTCAGAGCCTGATAATGACGATCGAACACACAAATTGCGTCGCGATTCAATACATCGTCCTCCAGCCGACTTGTCTCCGAGGTAGTATTGCTGCCTCGGGCACCTTATGGTCGTTCTCCTGTGAGTCTAGTTTTCCGAATACGACGCAAAACTGACAGTTAATTGTAACGTTCAGAGCCTGATAATGACGATGGAACACACAAATTGCGTCGCGATTCAATACATCGTCCTCCAGCCGACTTGTCTCCGAGGTAGAATTGCTGCCCCGGGCACCTTATCGTCGTTCTCCTGTGAGTCTAGTTTTTCGAATCCAAAAAACTGACAATTAATTGTAACGTTCAGAGCCTGTTAATGACGATGGAACACACAAATTGCGTCGCGATTCAATACATCGTCCTCCAGCCGACTTGTCTCCGAGGTAGTATTGCTGCCCCGTGCACCTTTTGGTCGTTCTCCTATGAGTCTAGTTTTTCGAATCCGGCGCAAAACTGACAGTTAATTGTAACGTTCAGAGCCTCTTAATGACGATGGAACACACAAATTGCGTCGCGACTCAATACATCGTCCTCCAGCAGACCTGTCTCCGAGGTACTATTGCTGCCCCGGGCACCTTTTGGTCGTTCTCCTATGAGTCTAGTTTTTCGAATCCGGCGCAAAACTGACAGTTAATTGTAACGTTCAGAGCCTGTTAATGACGATGGAACACACAAATTGCGTCGCGATTCAATACATCCTCCTACAGCCGACTTGTCTCCAAGGGTCTAGTACTGCCTCGGGCACCTTATGATCGTTCTCCTATGAGTCTACATTTTCATATCCGACACAAAACTGACAGTGAATTGTATCGTTCAGAGCCTCTTAATGACGATGGAACACACAAATTGCGTCGCGATTCAATGCATCGTCCCCCAGCCGACTTGTCTCCAAGGGTCTAGTGCTGCCTCGGGCACCTTATGGTCGTTCTTCTGTGAGTCTAGATTTTCGAATCCGACGCAAAACTGACAGTTAATTGTAACGTTCAGAGCCTCTTAATGACGATGCAACACACAAATTGCGTCGCGATTCAATACATCGTCCTACAGCCGACTTGTCTCCATGGGTCTAGTGCTGCCTCGGGCACCTTATGGTCGTTCTCCTGTGAGTCTAGATTTTCGAATCCGACGCAAAACTGACAGAATTGTAACGTTCAGAGCCTCTTGATGACGATGGAACATACAAATTGCGTCGCGATTCAATACATCGTCCTACAGCCGACCTGTCTGCAAGGGTCTCTTGCTGCCTCGGGCACCTTATGGTCGTTCTCCTGTGAGTCTAGTTTTCCGTATACGACGCAAAACTGACAGTAAATTGTAACGTTCAGAGCCTGATAATGACGATGGAACACACAAATTGCGTCGCGATTCAATACATCGTCCTCCAGCCGACTTGTCTCCGAGGTAGAATTGCTGCCCCGGGCACCTTATCGTCGTTCTCCTGTGAGTCTAGTTTTTCGAATCCAACAAAACTGACAATTAATTGTAACGTTCAGAGCCTGTTAATGACGATTGAATACACAAATTGCGTCGCGATTCAATACATCGTCCTCCAGCCGACTTGTCTCCGAGGTAGTATTGCTGCCCCGGGCACCTTTTGGTCGTTCTCCTATGAGTCTAGCTTTTCGAATCCGGCGCAAAACTGACAGTAAATTGTAACGTTCAGAGCCTCTTAATGACGATGGGACACACAAATTGCGTCGCAATTCAATACATCGTCCTCCAGCTTACTTGTCTCCGAGGTAGTATTGCTGCCCCGGGCACCTTTTGGTCGTTCTCCTATGAGTCTAGTTTTTCGAATCCGACGCAAAACTGACAGTTAATTGTAACGTTCAGAGCCTGTTAATGACGATGGAACACACATATTGCGTCGCGATTCAATACATCGTCCTCCAGCCGACTTGTCTCCGAGGTAGTATTGCTGCCACGGGCACCTTTTGGTCGTTCTCCTATGAGTCTAGTTTTTCGAATCCGGCGCAAAACTGACAGTTAATTGTAACGTTCAGAGCCTCTTAATGACGATGGAACACACAAATTGCGTCGCGATTCAATACATCGTCCTACAGCCGACTTGTCTCCAAGGGTCTAGTACTGCCTCGGGCACCTAATGATCGTTCTGCTATGAGTCTACATTTTCATATCCGACGCAAAACTGACAGTGAATTGTAACGTTCAGAGACTCTTAATGACGATGGAACACACAAATTGCGTCGCGATTCAATGCATCGTCCTCCAGCCGACTTGTCTCCAAGGGTCTAGTTCTGCCTCGGGCACCTTATGGTCGTTCTTCTGTGAGTCTAGACTTTCGAATCCGATGCAAACTGACAGTTAATTGTAAGGTTCAGAGCCTCTTAATGACGATGGAACACAAAAGTAGCGTCGCGAATCAATACATCGTCCTCCAGCCGAATTGTCTCCAAGGTTCTAGTGCTGCCTCGGGCACCTTATGGTCGTTCTCCTGTGAGTCTAGATTTTCGAACCCGACGCAAAACTGACAGTTAATTGTAACGTTCAGAGACTCTTAATGACGATGCAACACACAAATTGCGTCGCGATTCAATACATCGTCCTACAGCCGACTTGTCTCCATGGGTCTAGTGCTGCCTCGGGCACCTTATGGTCGTTCTCCTGTGAGTCTAGATTTTCGAATCCGACGCAAAACTGACAGTGAATTGTAACGTTCAGAGCCTCTTGATGACGATGGAACACACAAATTGCGTCGCGATTCAATACATCGTCCTACAGCCGACCTGTCTGCAAGGGTCTCTTGCTGCCTCGGGCACCTTATGGTCGTTCTCCTGTGAGTCTAGTTTTCCGAATACGACGCAAAACTGACAGTTAATTGTAACGTTCAGAGCCTGATAATGACGATGGAACACACAAATTGCGTCGCGATTCAATACATCGTCCTCCAGCCGACTTGTCTCCGAGCTAGTATTGCTGCCCCGGGCACCTTTTGGTTGTTCTCCCATGAATCTAGTTTTTCGAATCCGACGCAAAACTGACAGTTAATTGTAACGTTCAGAGCCTCTTAATGACAATGGAACACACAAATTGCGTCCCGATTCAATACATCGTCCTCCAGCCGACTTGTCTTCGAGGTAGTATTGCTGCCCCGGGCACCTTTTGGTCGATCTCCTATGAGTCTAGTTTTTCGAAACCGGCGCAAAACTGACAGTTAATTGTAACGTTCAGAGCCTCTTAATGACGATGGAACACACAAATTGCGTCGCGATTCAATACATCGTCCTCCAGCCGACTTGTCTCCGAGGTAGTATTGCTGCCACGGGCACCTTTTGGTCGTTCTCCTATGAGTTTAGTTTTTCGAATCCGGCGCAAAACTGACAGTTAATTGTAACGTTCAGAGCCTCTTAATGACAATGGAACACACAAATTGCGTCGCGATTCATTACATCGTCCTCCAGCCGACTTGTCTCCGAGGTAGTATTGCTGCCCCGGGCACCTTTTAGTCGTTCTCCTATGAGTCTAGTTTTTCGAATCCGGCGCAAAACTGACAGTTAATTGTAACGTTCAGAGCCTCTTAATGACGATGGAACACACAAATTGCGTCGCGATTCAATACATCGTCCTCCAGCCGACTTGTCTCCGAGGTAGTATTGCTGCCCCAGGCACCTTTTGGTTGTTCTCCTATGAATCTAGTTTTTCGAATCCGACGCAAAACTGACAGTTAATTGTAACGTTCAGAGCCTCTTAATGACAATGGAACACACAAATTGCGTCGCGATTCAATACATCGTCCTCCAGCCGACTTGTCTTCGAGGTAGTATTGCTGCCCCGGGCACCTTTTGGTCGATCTCCTATGAGTCTAGTTTTTCGAATCCGGCGCAAAACTGACAGTTAATTGTAACGTTCAGAGCCTCTTAATGACGATGGAACACACAAATTGCGTCGCGATTCAATACATCGTCCTCCAGCCGACTTGTCTCCGAGGTAGTATTGCTGCCCCGGGCACCTTTTGGTTGTTCTCCTATGAATCTAGTTTTTCGAATCCGATGCAAAAATGACAGTTAATTGTAACGTTCAGAGCCTCTTAATGACAATGGAACACAAAAATTGCGTCGCGATTCGATACATAGTCCTCCAGCCGAATTGTCTCGAAGGGTCTAGTGCTGCCTCGGGCGCCTTATGGTCGTTCTCCTGTGAGTCTAGATTTTCAAATCCGACGCAAAACTGACAGTTAATTGTAACGTTCAGGGCCTCTTAATGACGATGGAACACACAAATTGCATCGCGATTCAATACATCGTCCTACAGCCGACTTGTCTCCAAGGGTCTAGTACTGCCTCGGGCACCTTATGATCGTTCGGCTATGAGTCTACATTTTCATATCCGACGCAAAACTGACAGTGAATTGTAACGTTCAGAGCCTCTTGATGACGATGGAACACACAAATTGCGTCGCGATTCAATGCATCGTCCTCCAGCCGACTTGTCTCCAAGGGTCTAGTTCTGCCTCGGGCACCTTATGGTCGTTCTTCTGTGAGTCTAGATTTTCGAACCCGACGCAAAACTGAGAGTTAATTGTAACGTTCAGAGCCTCTTAATGATGATGCAACACACAAATTGCGTCGCGATTCAATACATCGTCCTACAGCCGACTTGTCTCCATGGGTCTAGAGCTGCCTCGGGCACCTTATGGTCGTTCTCCTGTGAGTCTAGATTTTCGAATCCGACGCAAAACTGACAGTGAATTGTAACGTTCAGAGCCTCCTGATGACAATGGAACACACAAATTGCGTCGCGATTCAATACATCGACCTCCAGCCGACTTGTCTTCGAGGTAGTATTGCTGCCCCGGGCACCTTTTGGTCGATCTCCTATGAGTCTAGTTTTTCGAATCCGGCGCAAAACTGACAGTTAATTGTAACGTTCAGAGCCTCTTAATGACGATGGAACACACAAATTGCGTCGCGATTCAATACATCGTCCTACAGCCGACTTGTCTCCAAGGGTCTCGTGCTGCCTCGGGCACCTTATGGTCGTTCTCCTGTGAGTCTAGATTTTCGAATCCGACGCAAAACTGACAGTGAATTGTAACGTTCTGAGCCTCTTGATGATGATGGAACACACAAATTGCGTCGCGATTCAATACATCGTCCTACAGCCGACCTGTCTCCAAGGGTCTCTTGCTGCCTCGGGCACCTTATGGTCGTTCTCCTGTGAGTCTAGATTTTCGAATCCGGCGCAAAACTGACAGTTAATTGTAACGTTCAGAGCCTCTTAATGACGATGGAACACACAAATTGCGTCGCGATTCAATACATCGTCCTCCAGCCGACCTATCTCCAAGCTTCTATTGCTGCCTCGGGCACCTTATGGTCGTTCTCCTGTGAGTCTAGTTTTTCGAATCCGACGCAAAACTGACAGTTAATTGTAACGTTCAGAGCCTCTTAATGTCGATGGAACACACAAATTGCGTCGCGATTCGATACATAGTCCTCCAGCCGAATTGTCTCGAAGGGTCTAGTGCTGCCTCGGGCGCCTTATGGTCGTTCTCCTGTGAGTCTAGATTTTCGAATCCGACGCAAAACTGACAGTTAATTGTAACGTTCAGGGCCTCTTAATGACGATGGAACACACAAATTGCATCGCGATTCAATACATCGTCCTACAGCCGACTTGTCTCCAAGGGTCTAGTACTGCCTCGGGCACCTTATGATCGTTCTGCTATGAGTCTATATTTTCATATCCGACGCAAAACTGACAGTGAATTGTAACGTTCAGAACCTCTTAATGACGATGGAACACACAAATTGCGTCGCGATTCAATGCATCGTCCTCCAGCCGACTTGTCTCCAAGGGTCTAGTTCTGCCTCGGGCACCTTATGGTCGTTCTTCTGTGAGTCTAGATTTTCGAATCCGATGCAAAACTGACAGTTATTTGTAAGGTTCAGAGCCTCTTAATGACGATGGAACACACAAGTAGCGTCGCGAATCAATACATCATCCTCCAGCCGAATTGTCTCCAAGGTTCTAGTGCTGCCTCGGGCAACGTATGGTCGTTCTCCTGTGAGTCTAGATTTTCGAACCCGACGCAAAACTGACAGTTAATTGTAACGTTCAGAGCCTCTTAATGACGATGCAACACACAAATTGCGTCGCGATTCAATACATCGTCCTACAGCCGACTTGTCTCCATGGGTCTAGTGCTGCCTCGGGCACCTTATGGTCGTTCTCCTGTGAGTCTAGATTTTCGAATCCGACGCAAAACTGACAGTGAATTGTAACGTTCAGAGCCTCTTGATGACGATGGAACACACAAATTGCGTCGCGATTCAATACATCGTCCTACAGCCGACCTGTCTGCAAGGGTCTCTTGCTGCCTCGGGCACCTTATGGTCGTTCTCCTGTGAGTCTAGTTTTCCGAATACGACGCAAAACTGACAGTTAACTGTAACGTTCAGAGCCTGATAATGACGATGGAACACACAAATTGCGTCGCGATTCAATACATCGTCCTCCAACAGACTTGTCTCAGAGGTAGAATTGCTGCCCCGGGCACCTTATCGTCGTTCTCCTGTGAGTCTTGTTTTTCGAATCCAACAAAACTGACAATTAATTGTAACGTTCAGAGCCTGTTAATGACGATGGAACACACAAATTGCGTCGCGATTCAATATATCGTCCTCCAGCAGACTTGTCTCCGAGGTAGTATTGCTGCCCCGGGCACCTTTTGGCCGTTATCCTATGAGTCTAGTTTTTCGAATCCGGCGCAAAACTGACAGTTAATTGTAACGTTCAGAGCCTCTTTATGACGATGGAACACACAAATTGCGTCGCGATTCTATACATCGTCCTCCAGCCGACTTGTCTCCGAGGTAGTATTGCTGCCCCGGGCACCTTTTGGTCGTTCTCCTATGAGTCTAGTTTTTCGAATCCGACGCAAAACTGACTGTTAACTGTAACGTTCAGAGCCTGTTAATGACGATGGAACACACAAATGGCGTCGCGATTCAATACATCGTCCTCCAGCCGACTTGTCTCCGAGGTAGTATTGCTGCCCCGGGCACCTTTTGGTCGTTCTGCTATGAGTCTAGTTTTTCGAATCCGGCGCAAAACTGACAGTTAATTGTAACGTTCAGAGCCTCTTAATGACGATGGAACACACAAATTGCGTCGCGATTCAATACATCGACCTCCAGCCGACTTGTCTTCGAGGTAGTATTGCTGCCCCGGGCACCTTTTGGTCGATCTCCTATGAGTCTAGTTTTTCGAATCCGGCGCAAAACTGACCGTTAATTGTAACGTTCAGAGCCTCTTAATGACGATGGAACACACAAATTGCGTCGCGATTCAATACATCGTCCTCCAGCCGACTTGTCTCCGAGGTAGTATTGCTGCCCCGGGCACCTTTTGGTTGTTCTCCTATGAATCTAGTTTTTCGAATCCGACGCAAAACTGACAGTTAATTGTAACGTTCAGAGCCTCTTAATGACAATGGAACACATAAATTGCGTCGCGATTCAATACATCGTCCTCCAGCGGACTTGTCTCCGAGGGTCTAGTGCTGCCTCGGGCACCTTATGGTCGTTCTCCTGTAAGTCTAGATTTTCGAATCCGACGCAAAACTGACAGTTAATTGTAAGGTTCAGAGCCTCTTAATGACGATGGAACAAACAAATTGCGTCGCGATTCAATACATCGTCCTCCAGCCGACCTGTCTCCAAGCTTCTATTGCTGCCTCGGGCACCTTATGGTCGTTCTCCTGTGAGTCTAGTTTTTCGAATCCGACGCAAAACTGACAGTTAATTGTAACGTTCAGAACTTCTAAATGTCGATGGAACACACAAATTGCGTCGCGATTCGATACATAGTCCTCCAGCCGAATTGTCTCGAAGGGTCTAGTGCTGCCTCGGGCGCCTTATGGTCGTTCTCCTGTGAGTCTAGATTTTCGAATCCGACGCAAAACTGACAGTTAATTGTAACGTTCAGGGCCTCTTAATGACGATGGAACACACAAATTGCGTCGCGATTCAATACATCGTCCTACAGCCGACTTGTCTCCATGGGTCTAGTGCTGCCTCGGGCACCTTATGGTCGTTCTCCTGTGAGTCTAGATTTTCGAATCCGACGCAAAACTGACAGTGAATTGTAACGTTCAGAGCCTCTTGATGACGATGGAACACACAAATTGCGTCGCGATTCAATACATCGACCTCCAGCCGACTTGTCTTCGAGGTAGTATTGCTGCCCCGGGCACCTTTTGGTCGATCTCCTATGAGTCTAGTTTTTCGAATCCGGCCCAAAACTGACAGTTAATTGTAACGTTCAGAGCCTCTTAATGACGATGGAACACACAAATTGCGTCGCGATTCTATACATCGTCCTCCAGCCGACTTGTCTCCGAGGTAGTATTGCTGCCCCGGGCACCTTGTGGTTGTTCTCCTATGAATCTAGTTTTTCGATTCCGACGCAAAACTGACAGTTAATTGTAACGTTCAGAGCCTCTTAATGACAATGGAACACACAAATTGCGTCGCGATTCAATACATCGTCCTCCAGCCGACTTGTCTCCGAGGGTCTAGTGCTGCCTCGGGCACCTTATGGTCGTTCTCCTGTGAGTCTAGTTTTTCGAATCCGACGCAAAACTGACAGTTAATTGTAACGTTCAGAGCCTCTTAATGTCGATGGAACACACAAATTGCGTCGCGATTCGATACATAGTCCTCCAGCCGAATTGTCTCGAAGGGTCTAGTGCTGCCTCGGGCGCCTTATGGTCGTTCTCCTGTGAGTCTAGATTTTCGAATCCGACGCAAAACTGACAGTTAATTGTAACGTTCAGGGCCTCTTAATGACGATGGAACACACAAATTGCATCGCGATTCAATACATCGTCCTACAGCCGACTTGTCTCCAAGTGTCTAGTACTGCCTCGGGCACCTTATGATCGTTCTGCTGTGAGTCTATATTTTCATATCCGACGCAAAACTGACAGTGAATTGTAACGTTCAGAGCCTCTTAATGACGATGGAACACACAAATTGCGTCGCGATTCAATGCATCGTCCTCCAGCCGACTTGTCTCCAAGGGTCTAGTTCTGCCTCGGGCGCCTTATGGTCGTTCTTCTGTGAGTCTAGATTTTCGAATCCGATGCAAAACTGACAGTTAATTGTAAGGTTCAGAGCCTCTTAATGACGATGGAACACACAAGTAGCGTCGCGAATCAATACATCATCCTCCAGCCGAATTGTCTCCAAGGTTCTAGTGCTGCCTCGGGCAACGTATGGTCGTTCTCCTGTGAGTCTAGATTTTCGAACCCGACGCAAAACAGACAGTTAATTGTAACGTTCAGAGCCTCTTAATGACGATGCAACACCCAAATTGCGTCGCGATTCAATACATCGTCCTACAGCCGACTTGTCTCCATGGGTCTAGTGCTGCCTCGGGCACCTTATGGTCGTTCTCCTGTGAGTCTAGATTTTCGAATCCGACGCAAAACTGACAGTGAATTGTAACGTTCAGAGCCTCTTGATGACGATGGAACACACAAATTGCGTCGCGATCAATACATCGTCCTACAGCCGACCTGTCTGCAGGGGTCTCTTGCTGCCTCGGGCACCTTATGGTCGTTCTCCTGTGAGTCTAGTTTTCCGAATACGACGCAAAACTGACAGTTAATTGTAACGTTCAGAGCCTGATAATGACGATGGAACACACAAATTGCGTCGCGATTCAATACATCGTCCTCCAACCGACTTGTCTCAGAGGTAGAATTGCTGCCCCGGGCACCTTATCGTCGTTCTCCTGTGAGTTTTGTTTTTCGAATCCAACAAAACTGACAATTAATTGTAACGTTCAGAGCCTGTTAATGACGATGGAACACACAAATGGCGTCGCGATTCAATACATCGTCCTCCAGCCGACTTGTCTCCGAGGTAGTATTGCTGCCCCGGGCACCTTTTGGTCGTTCTCCTATGAGTCTAGTTTTTCGAATCCGACGCAAAACTGACAGTTAACTGTAACGTTCAGAGCCTGTTAATGACGATGGAACACACAAATGGCGTCGCGATTCAATACATCGTCCTCCAGCCGACTTGTCTCCGAGGTAGTATTGCTGCCCCGGGCACCTTTTGGTCGTTCTCCTATGAGTTTAGTTTTTCGAATCCGGCGCAAAACTGACAGTTAATTGTAACGTTCAGAGCCTCTTAATGACGATGGAACACACAAATTGCGTCGCGATTCAATACATCGACCACCAGCCGACTTGTCTTCGAGGTAGTATTGCTGCCCCGGGCACCTTTTAGTCGATCTCCTATGAGTCTAGTTTTTCGAATCCGGCGCAAAACTGACCGTTAATTGTAACGTTCAGAGCCTCTTAAAAACGATGGAACACACAAATTGCGTCGCGATTCAATACATCGTCCTCCAGCCGACTTGTCTCCGAGGTAGTATTGCTGCCCCGGGCACCTTTTGGTAGTTCTCCTATGAATCTAGTTTTTCGAATCCGACGCAAAACTGACAGTTAATTGTAACGTTCAGAGCCTCTTAATGACAATGGAACAAACAAATTGCGTCGCGATTCAATACATCGTCCTCCAGCGGACTTGTCTCCAAGCTTCTATTGCTGCCTCGGGCACCTTATGGTCGTTCTCCTGTGAGTCTAGTTTTTCGAATCCGACGCAAAACTGACAGTTAATTGTAACGTTCAGAACCTCTAAATGTCGATGGAACACACAAATTGCGTCGCGATTCGATACATAGTCCTCCAGCCGAATTGTCTCGAAGGGTCTAGTGCTGCCTCGGGCGCCTTATGGTCGTTCTCCTGTGAGTCTAGATTTTCGAATCCGACGCAAAACTGACAGTTAATTGTAACGTTCAGGGCCTCTTAATGACGATGGAACACACAAATTGCGTCGCGATTCAATACATCGTCCTACAGCCGACTTGTCTCCAAGGGTCTAGTACTGCCTCGGGCACCTTATGATCGTTCTGCTATGAGTCTACATTTTCATATCCGACGCAAAACTGACAGTGAATTGTAACGTTCAGAGCCTCTTAATGACGATGGAACACACAAATTGCGTCGCGATTCAATGCATCGTCCTCCAGCCGACTTGTCTCCAAGGGTCTAGTTCTGCCTCGGGCACCTTATGGTCGTTCTTCTGTGAGTCTAGATTTTCGAATCCGATGCAAACTGACAGTTAATTGTAAGGTTCTGAGCCTCTTAATGACGATGGAACACACAAGTAGCGTCGCGAATCAATACATCATCCTCCAGCCGAATTGTCTCCAAGGTTCTGGTGCAGCCTCGGGCAACGTATGGTCGTTCTCCTGTGAGTCTAGATTTTCGAACCCGACGCAAAACTGACAGTTAATTGTAACGTTCAGAGCCTCTTAATGACGATGCAACACACAAATTGCGTCGCGATTCAATACATCGTCCTACAGCCGACTTGTTTCCATGGGTCTAGTGCTGCCTCGGGCACCTTATGGTCGTTCTCCTGTGAGTCTAGATTTTCGAATCCGACGCAAAACTGACAGTGAATTGTAACGTTCAGAGCCTCTTGATGACGATGGAACACACAAATTGCGTCGCGATTCAATACATCGTCCTACAGCCGACCTGTCTGCAAGGGTCTCTTGCTGCCTCGGGCGCCTTATGGTCGTTCTCCTGTGAGTCTAGATTTTCGAATCCGACGCAAAACTGACAGTTAATTGTAACGTTCAGAGCCTCTTTATGACGATGGAACACACAAATTGCGTCGCGACTCAATACATCGTCCTCCAGCCGACTTGTCTCCGAAGTAGTATTGGTGCCCCGGGCACCTTTTGGTCGTTCTCCTATGAGTCTAGTTTTTCGAATCCGACGCAAAACTGACAGTTAACTGTAACGTTCAGAGCCTGTTAATGACGATGGAACACACAAATTGCGTCGCGATTCAATACATCGTCCTCCAGCCGACTTGTCTCCGAGGTAGTATTGCTGCCCCGGGCACCTTTTGGTCGTTCTCCTATGAGTCTAGCTTTTCGAATCCGGCGCAAAACTGACAGTTAATTATAACGTTCAGAGCCTCTTAATGACGATGGAACACACAAATTGCGTCGCGATTCAATACATCGACCTCCAGCCGACTTGTCTCCGAGGTAGTATTGCTGCCCCGGGCACCTTTTGGTCGTTCTCCTATGAGTCTAGTTTTTCGAATCCGGCGCAAAACTGACAGTTAATTGTAACGTTCAGAGCCTCTTAATGACGATGGAACACACAAATTGCGTCGCGATTCAATACATCGACCTCCAGCCGACTTGTCTCCGAGGTAGTATTGCTGCCCCGGGCACCTTTTGGTTGTTCTCCTATGAATCTAGTTTTTCGAATCCGACGCAAAACTGACAGTTAATTGTAATGTTCAGAGCCTCTTAATGACAATGGAACACACAAATTGCGTCGCGATTCAATACATCGTCCACCAGCCGACTTGTCTCCGATGGTCTAGTGCTGCCTCGGGCACCTTATGGTCGTTCTCCTGTAAGTCTAGATTTTCGAATCCGACGCAAAACTGACAGTTAATTGTAAGGTTCAGAGCCTCTTAATGACGATGGAACACACAAATTGCGTCGCGATTCAATACATCGTCCTCCAGCCGACCTGTCTCCAAGCTTCTATTGCTGCCTCGGGCACCTTATGGTCGTTCTCCTGTGAGTCTAGTTTTTCGAATCCGGCGCAAAACTGACAGTTAATTGTAACGTTCAGAGCCTCTTATTGACGATGGAACACACAAATTGCGTCGCGATTCAATGCATCGTCCTCCAGCCGACTTGTCTCCAAGGGTCTAGTTCTGCCTCGGGCACCTTATGGTCGTTCTTCTGTAAGTCTAGATTTTCGAATCCGATGCAAAACTGACAGTTAATTGTAAGGTTCAGAGCCTCTTAATGACGATGGAACACACAAGTAGCGTCGCGAATCAATACATCGTCCTCCAGCCGAATTGTCTCCAAGGTTCTAGTGCTGCCTCGGGCACCTTATGGTCGTTCTCCTGTGAGTCTAGATTTTCGAATCCGACGCAAAACTGACAGTTAATTGTAACGTTCAGAGCCTCTTAATGACGATGGAACACACAAATTGCGTCGCGATTCAATACATCGTCCTACAGCCGACCTGTCTGCAAGGGTCTCTTGCTGCCTCGGGCACCCTATGGTCGTTCTCCTGTGAGTCTAGTTTTCCGAATACGACGCAAAACTGACAGTTCATTGTAACGTTCAGAGCCTCTTAATGACGATGGAACACACAAATTGCGTCGCGATTCAATACATCGTCCTCCAGCCGACTTGTCTCCGAGGTAGGATTGCTGCCCCGGGCACCTTATCGTCGTTCTCCTGTGAGTCTAGTTTTTCGAATCCAACATAACTGACAATTAATTGTAACGTTCAGAGCCTGTTAATGACGATGGAATACACAAATTGCGTCGCGATTCAATACATCGTCCTCCAGCCGACTTGTCTCCGAGGTAGTATTGCTGCCCCGGGCACCTTTTGGTCGTTCTCCTATGAGTCTAGCTTTTCGAATCCGGCGCAAAACTGACAGTTAATTGTAACGTTCAGAGCCTCATAATGACGATGGAACACACAAATTGCGTCGCGATTCAATACATCGTCCTCCAGCCGACTTGTCTCCGAGGTAGTATTGCTGCCCCAGGCACCTGTTGGTCGTTCTCCTATGAGTCAAGATTTTCGAATCCGGCGCTAAACTGACAGTTAATTGTAACGTTCAGAGCCTCTTAATGACGATGGAACACACAAATTGCGTCGCGATTCAATACATCGTCCTCCAGCCGACTTGTCTCCGAGGTAGTATTGCTGCCCCGGGCACCTTTTGGTCGTTCTCCTATGAGTCTAGTTTTTCGAATCCGGCGCAAAACTGACAGTTAATTGTAACGTTCAGAGCCTATTAATGACGATGGAACACACAAATTGCGTCGCGATTCAATACATCGTCCTCCAGCCGACTTGTCTCCGAGGTAGTATTGCTGCCACGGGCACCTTTTGGTTGTTCTCCTATGAATCTAGTTTTTCGAATCCGACGCAAAACTGACAGTTAATTGTAACGTTCAGAGCCTCTTAATGACAATGGATCACACAAATTGCGTCGCGATTCAATACATCGTCCTCCAGCCGACTTGTCTCCGAGGGTCTAGTGCTGCCTCGGGCACCTTATGGTCGTTCTCCTGTAAGTCTAGATTTTCGAATCCGACGCAAAACTGACAGTTAATTGTAAGGTTCAGAGCCTCTTAATGACGATGGAACACACAAATTGCGTCGCGATTCAATACATCGTCCTCCATCCGACCTGTCTCCAAGCTTCTATTGCTGCCTCGGGCACCTTATGGTCGTTCTTCTGTGAGTCTAGTTTTTCGAATCCGACGCAAAACTGACAGTTAATTGTAACGTTCAGAGCCTCTTAATGACGATGGAACACACAAATTGCGTCGCGATTCGATACATAGTCCTCCAGCCGAATTGTCTCGAAGGGTCTAGTGCTGCCTCGGGCGCCTTATGGTCGTTCTCCTGTGAGTCTAGATTTTCGAATCCGACGCAAAACTGACAGTTAATTGTAACGTTCAGGGCCTCTTAATGACGATGGAACACACAAATTGTATCGCGAATCAATACATCGTCCTACAGCCGACTTGTCTCCAAGGGTCTAGTACTGCCTCGGGCACCTTATGATCGTTCTGCTATGAGTCTACATTTTCATATCCGACGCAAAACTGACAGTGAATTGTAACGTTCAGAGCCTCTTAATGACGATGGAACACACAAATTGCGTCGCGATTCAATGCATCGTCCTCCAGCCGACTTGTCTCCAAGGGTCTAGTTCTGCCTCGGGCACCTTATGGTCGTTCTTCTGTGAGTCTAGACTTTCGAATCAGATGCAAACTGACAGTTAATTGTAAGGTTCAGAGCCTCTTAATGATGATGGAACACAAAAGTAGCGTCGCGAATCAATACATCGTCCTCCAGCCGAATTGTCTCCAAGGTTCTAGTGCTGCCTCGGGCACCTTATGGTCGTTCTCCTGTGAGTCTAGATTTTCGAACCCGACGCAAAACTGACAGTTAATTGTAACGTTCAGAGACTCTTAATGACGATGCAACACACAAATTGCGTCGCGATTCAATACATCGTCCTACAGCCGACTTGTCTCCATGGGTCTAGTGCTGCCTCGGGCACCTTATGGTCGTTCTCCTGTGAGTCTAGATTTTCGAATCCGACGCAAAACTGACAGTGAATTGTAACGTTCAGAGCCTCTTGATGACGATGGAACACACAAATTGCGTCGCGATTCAATACATCGTCCTACAGCCGACCTGTCTGCAAGGGTCTCTTGCTGCCTCGGGCACCTTATGGTCGTTCTCCTGTGAGTCTAGTTTTCCGAATACGACGCAAAACTGACAGTTAATTGTAACGTTCAGAGCCTGATAATGACGATGGAACACACAAATTGCGTCGCGATTCAATACATCGTCCTCCAACCGACTTGTCTCCGAGGTAGAATTGCTGCCCCGGGCACCTTATCGTCGTTCTCCTGTGAGTCTAGTTTTTCGAATCCAACAAAACTGACAATTAATTGTAACGTTCAGAGCCTGTTAATGACGATGGATCACACAAATTGCGTCGCGATTCAATACATCGTCCTCCAGCAGACTTGTCTCCGAGGTAGTATTGCTGCCCCGGGCACCTTTTGGCCGTTATCCTGTGAGTCTAGTTTTTCGAATCCGGCGCAAAACTGACAGTTAATTGTAACGTTCAGAGCCTCTTTATGACGATGGAACACACAAATTGCGTCGCGATTCAATACATCGTCCTCCAGCCGACTTGTCTCCGAGGTAGTATTGGTGCCCCGGGCACCTTTTGGTCGTTCTCCTATGAGTCTAGTTTTTCGAATCCGACGCAAAACTTACAGTTAACTGTAACGTTCAGAGCCTGTTAATGACGATGGAACACACAAATTGCGTCGCGATTCAATACATCGTCCTCCAGCCGTTTTGTCTCCGAGGTAGTATTGCTGCCCCGGGCACCTTTTGGTCGTTCTCCTATGAGTCTAGCTTTTCGAATCCGGCGCAAAACTGACAGTTAATTGTAACGTTCAGAGCCTCTTAATGACGATGGAACACACAAATTGCGTCGCGATTCAATACATCATCCTCCAGCCGACTTGTCTCCGAGGTAGTATTGCTGCCCCGGGCACCTTTTGGTCGTTCTCCTATGAGTCTAGTTTTTCGAATCCGGCGCAAAACTGACAGTTAATTGTAACGTTCAGAGCCTATTAATGACGATGGAACACACAAATTGCGTCGCGATTCAATACATCGTCCTCCAGCCGACTTGTCTCCGAGGTAGTATTGCTGCCCCGGGCACCTTTTGGTTGTTCTCCTATGAATCTAGTTTTTCGAATCCGACGCAAAACTGACAGTTAATGTAACGTTCAGAGCCTCTTAATGACAATGGAACACACAAATTGCGTCGGGATTCAATACATCGTCCTCCAGCCGACTTGTCTCCGAGGGTCTAGTGCTGCCTCGGGCACCTTATGGTCGTTCTCCTGTAAGTCTAGATTTTCGAATCCGACGCAAAACTGACAGTTAATTGTAAGGTTCAGAGCCTCTTAATGACGATGGAACTCACAAATTGCGTCGCGATTCAATACATCGTCCTCCATCCGACCTGTCTCCAAGCTTCTATTGCTGCCTCGGGCACCTTATGGTCGTTCTTCTGTGAGTCTAGTTTTTCGAATCCGACGCAAAACTGACAGTTAATTGTAACGTTCAGAGCCTCTTAATGACGATGGAACACACAAATTGCGTCGTGATTCGATACATAGTCCTCCAGCCGAATTGTCTCGAAGGGTCTAGTGCTGCCTCGGGCGCCTTATGGTCGTTCTCCTGTGAGTCTAGATTCTCGAATCCGACGCAAAACTTACAGTTAATTGTAACGTTCAGGGCCTCTTAATGACGATGGAACACACAAATTGCATCGCGATTCAATACATCGTCCTACAGCCGACTTGTCTCCAAGGGTCTAGTACTGCCTCGGGCACCTTATGATCGTTCTGCTATGAGTCTACATTTTCATATCCGACGCAAAACTGACAGTGAATTGTAACGTTCAGAGCCTCTTAATGACGATGGAACACACAAATTGCGTCGCGATTCAATGCATCGTCCTCCAGCCGACCTGTCTCCAAGGGTCTAGTTCTGCCTCGGGCACCTTATGGTCGTTCTTCTGTGAGTCTAGACTTTCGAATCCGATGCAAACTGACAGTTAATTGTAAGGTTCAGAGCCTGTTAATGACGATGGAACACAAAAGTAGCGTCGCGAATCAATACATCGTCCTCCAGCCGAATTGTCTCCAAGGTTCTAGTGCTGCCTCGGGCACCTTATGGTCGTTCTCCTGTGAGTCTAGATTTTCGAACCCGACGCAAAACTGACAGTTAATTGTAACGTTCAGAGACTCTTAATGACGATGCAACACACAAATTGCGTCGCGATTCAATACATCGTCCTACAGCCGACTTGTCTCCATGGGTCTAGTGCTGCCTCGGGCACCTTATGGTCGTTCTCCGGTGAGTCTAGATTTTCGAATCCGACGCAAAACTGACAGTGAATTGTAACGTTCAGAGCCTCTTGATGACGATGGAACACACAAATTGCGTCGCGATTCAATACATCGTCCTACAGCCGACCTGTCTGCAAGGGTCTCTTGCTGCCTCGGGCACCTTATGGTCGTTCTCCTGTGAGTCTAGTTTTTCGAATACGACGCAAAACTGACAGTTAATTGTAACGTTCAGAGCCTGATAATGACGATGGAACACACAAATTGCGTCGCGATTCAATACATCGTCCTCCAACCGACTTGTCTCCGAGGTAGAATTGCTGCCCCGGGCACCTTATCGTCGTTCTCCTGTGAGTCTAGTTTTTCGAATCCAACAAAACTGACAATTAATTGTAACGTTCAGAGCCTGTTAATGACGATGGAACACACAAATTGCGTCGCGATTCAATACATCGTCCTCCAGCAGACTTGTCTCCGAGGTAGTATTGCTGCCCCGGGCACCTTTTGGCCGTTATCCTATGAGTCTAGTTTTTCGAATCCGGCGCAAAACTGACAGTTAATTGTAACGTTCAGAGCCTCTTTATGACGATGGAACACACAAATTGCGTCGCGATTCAATACATCGTCCTCCAGCCGACTTGTCTCCGAGGTAGTATTGGTGCCCCGGGGCACCTTTTGGTCGTTCTGATATGAGTCTAGTTTTTCGAATCCGACGCAAAACTGACAGTTAACTGTAACGTTCAGAGCCTGTTAAAGACGATGGAACACACAAATTGCGTCGCGATTCAATACATCGTCCTCCAGCCGACTTGTCTCCGAGGGAGTATTGCTGCCCCGGGCACCTTTTGGTCGTTCTCCTATGAGTCTAGTTTTTCGAATCCGGCGCAAAACTGACAGTTAATTGTAACGTTCAGAGCCTCTTAATGACGATGGAACACACAAATTGCGTCGCGATTCAATACATCGTCCTCCAGCCGACTTGTCTCCGAGGTAGTATTGCTCCCCGGGCACCTTTTGGTTGTTCTCCTATGAATCTAGTTTTTCGAATCCGACGCAAAGCTGACAGTTAATTGTAACGTTCAGAGCCTCTTAATGACAATGGAACACACAAATTGCGTCGCGATTCAATACATCGTCCTCCAGCCGACTTGTCTCCGAGGGTCTAGTGCTGCCTCGGGCACCTTATGGTCGTTCTCCTGTAAGTCTAGATTTTCGAATCCGACGCAAAACTGACAGTTAATTGTAAGGTTCAGAGCCTCTTAATGACGATGGAACACACAAATTGCGTCGCGATTCAATACATCGTCCTCCAGCCGACCTGTCTCCAAGCTTCTATTGCTGCCTCGGGCACCTTATGGTCGTTCTCCTGTGAGTCTAGTTTTTCGAATCCGACGCAAAAATGACAGTTAATTGTAACGTTCAGAGCCTCTTAATGTCGATGGAACACACAAATTGCGTCGGGATTCGATACATAGTCCTCCAGCCGAATTGTCTCAAAGGGTCTAGTGCTGCCTCGGGCGCCTTATGGTCGTTCTCCTGTGAGACTAGATTTTCGAATCCGACGCAAAACTGACAGTTAATTGTAACGTTCAGGGCCTCTTAATGACGATGGAACACACAAATTGCATCGCGATTCAATACATCGTCCTAGAGCCGACTTGTCTCCAAGGGTCTAGTACTGCCTCGGGCACCTTATGATCGTTCTGCTATGAGTCTACATTTTCATATCCGACGCAAAACTGACAGTGAATTGTAACGTTCAGAGCCTCTTAATGACGATGGAACACACAAATTGCGTCGCGATTCAATGCATCGTCCTCCAGCCGACTTGTCTCCAAGGGTCTATTTCTGCCTCGGGCACCTTATGGTCGTTCTTCTGTGAGTCTAGATTTTCGAATCCGATGCAAAACTGACAGTTAATTGTAAGGTTCAGAGCCTCTTAATGACGATGGAACACACAAGTAGCGTCGGGAATCAATACATCATCCTCCAGCCGAATTGTCTCCAAGGTTCTAGTGCTGCCTCGGGCACCTTATGGTCGTTCTCCTGTGAGTCCAGATTTTCGAACCCGACGCAAAACTGACAGTTAATTGTAACGTTCAGAGCCTCTTAATGGCGATGCAACACACAAATTGCGTCGCGATTCAATACATCGTCCTACAGCCGACTTGTCTCCATGGGTCTAGTGCTGCCTCGGGCACCTTATGGTCGTTCTCCTGTGAGTCTAGATTTTCGAATCCGACGCAAAACTGACAGTGAATTGTAACGTTCAGAGCCTCTTGATGACGATGGAACACACAAATTGCGTCGCGATTCAATACATCGTCCTACAGCCGACCTGTCTGCGAGGGTCTCTTGCTACCTCGGGCACCTTATGGTCGTTCTCCTGTGAGTCTAGTTTTCCGAATACGACGCAAAACTGACAGTTAATTGTAACGTTCAGAGCCTGATAATGACGATGGAACACACAAATTGCGTCACGATTCAATACATCGTCCTCCAGCCGACTTGTCTCCGAGGTAGAATTGCTGCCCCGGGCACCTTATCGTCGTTCTCCTGTGAGTCTAGTTTTTCGAATCCAACAAAACTGACAATTAATTGTAACGTTCAGAGCCTGTTAATGACGATGGAACACACAAATTGCGTCGCGATTCAATACATCGTCCTCCAGCCGACTTGCCTCCGAGGTAGTATTGCTGCCCCGGGCACCTTTTGGTCGTTCTCCTATGAGTCTAGTTTTTCGAATCCGACGCAAAACTGACAGTTAATTGTAACGTTCAGAGCCTCATAATGACGATGGAACACACAAATTGCGTCGCGATTCAATACATCCTCCTCCAGCCGACTTGTCTCCGAGGTAGTATTGCTGCCCCGGGCACGTTTTGGTCGTTCTCCTATGAGTCTAGTTTTTCGAATCCGACGCAAAACTGACAGTTAATTGTAACGTTCAGACTGTTAATGACGATGGAACACACAAATTGCGTCGCGATTCAATACATCGTCCTCCAGCCGACTTGTCTCCGAGGTAGTATTGCTGCCCCGGGCACCTTTTGGTCGTTCTCCAATGAGTCTAGTTTTTCGAATCCGGCGCAAAACTGACAGTTAATTGTAACGTTCAGAGCCTGTTAATGACGATGGAACACACAAATTGCGTCGCGATTCAATACATCGTCCTCCAGCCGACTTGTCTCCGAGGTAGTATTGCTGCCTCGGGCGCCTTATGGTCGTTCTCCTGTGAGTCTAGATTTTTGAATCCGACGCAAAACTGACTGTTAATTGTAACGTTCAGGGCCTCTTAATGACGATGGAACACACAAATTGCGTCGCGATTCAATACATCGTCCTCCAGCCGACTTGTCTCCGAGGGTCTAGTGCTGCCTCGGGCACCTTATGGTCGTTCTCCTGTAAGTCTAGATTTTCGAATCCGACGCAAAACTGACAGTTAATTGTAAGGTTCAGAGCCTCTTAATGACGATGGAACACACAAATTGCGTCGCGATTCAATACATCGTCCTCCAGCCGACCTGTCTCCAAGGGTCTATTGCTGCCTCGGGCACCTTATGGTCGTTCTCCTGTGAGTCTAGTTTTTCGGATCCGACGCAAATTGACAGTTAATTGTAACGTTCAGAGCCTCTTAATGACGATGGAACACACAAATTGCGTCGCGATTCGATACATAGTCCTCCAGCCGAATTGTCTCGAAGGGTCTAGTGCTGCCTCGGGCGCCTTATGGTCGTTCTCCTATGAGTCTACATTTTCATATCCGACGCAAGACTGACAGTGAATTGTAACATTCAGAGCCTCTTAATGACGATGGAACACACAAATTGCGTCGCGATTCAATGCATCGTCCTCCAGCCGACTTGTCTCCAAGGGTCTAGTGCTGCCTCGGGCGCCTTATGGTCGTTCTTCTGTGAGTCTAGATTTTCGAATCCGATGCAAAACTGACAGTTAATTGTAATGTTCAGAGCCTCTTAATGACGATGGAACACACAAGTAGCGTCGCGAATCAATACATCGTCCTCCAGCCGAATTGTCTCCAAAGTTCTAGTGCTGCCTCGGGCACCTTATGGTCGTTCTCCTGTGAGTCTAGATTTTCGAATCCGACGCAAAACTGACAGTGAATTGTAACGTTCAGAGCCTCTTGATGACGATGGAACACACAAATTGCGTCGCGATTCAATACATCGTCCTACAGCCGAACTGTCTGTAAGGGTCTCCTGCTGCCTCGGGCACCTTATGGTCGTTCTCCTGTGAGTCTAGTTTTCCGAATACGAAGCAAAACTGACAGTTAATTGTAACGTTTAGAGCCTGATAATGACGATGGAACACACAAATTGCGTCGCGATTCAATACATCGTCCTCCAGCCGACTTGTCTCCGAGGTAGTATTGCTGCCCTGGGCACCTTTTGGTCGTTCTCCTATGAGTCTAGTTTTTCGAATCCGGCGCAAAACTGACAGTTAATTGTAACGTTCAGAGCCTCTTAATGACGATGGAACACACAAATTGCGTCGCGATTCAATACATCGTCCTCCAGCCGACTTGTCTCCGAGGTAGTATTGCTGCCCCGGGCACCTTTTGGTCGTTCTCCTATGAGTCTAGTTTTTCGAATCCGACGCAAAACTGACAGTTATTTGTAACGTTCAGAGCCTGTTAATGACGATGGAACACACAAATTGCGTCGCGATTCAATACATCGTCCTCCAGCCGACTTCTCCCCAAGGGTCTATAGCTGCCTCGGAAACCTTATCGTCGTTCACCTGTGAGTCTAGTTTTTCGAATCCGACGGAAAACAGTAAATTAATTGTAACGTTCAGAGCCTGTTAATGACGATGGAACACACAAATTGCGTCGCGATTCAATACATCGTCCTCCAGCCGACTTGTCTCCGAGTTAGTATTGCTGCCCCGGGCAACTTTTCGTCGTTCTCCTATGAGTCTAGTTTTTCGAATCCGGTGCAAAACTGACAGTTAATTGTAACGTTCAGAGCCTGTTAATGACGATGGAACACACAAATTGCGTGGCGATTGAATACATCGTCCTACAGCCGCGTTGTCTCCGAGGTAGTATTGCTGCCTCGGGCACCTTTTGGTCGTTCTCCTATGAGTCTAGTTTTTCGAATCCGGCGCAAAACTGACAGTTAATTGTAACGTTCAGAGCCTCTTAATGACGATGGAGCACACAAATTGCTTAGCGATTCAATACATCGTCCTACAGCCGTCTTGTCTCAAAGAGTCTAGTGCTGCCTCGGGCGCCTTATGGTCGTTCTCCTGAGAGTCTAGATTTTCGAATCCGACGCAAAACTGATAGTTAATTGTAACGTTCAGAGCCTCTTAATGACGATGGAACACACAAATTGCGTCGCGATTCAATACATCGTCCTACAGCCGAGTTGTCTCCAAGGGTCTAGTGCTACCTCGGGCACCTTATGGTCGTTCTCCTGTGAGTCTAGGTTTTCTAATCCGACGCAAAACTGACAGTGAATTGTAACGTTCAGAGCCTGTTAATGACGATGGAACCCACAAATTGCGTCGCGATTCAATTCATCGTCCTCCAGTCGACTTGTCTCCGAGGTAGTATTGCTGCCCCGGGCACCTTTTGGTCGTTCTCCTATGAGTCTAGTTTTTCGAATCCGGCGCAAAACTGACAGTTAATTGTAACGTTCAGAGCCTCTTGATGGCGATGGAACACACAAATTGCGTCGCGATTCAATACATCGTCCTCCAGCCGACTTGTCTCCGAGGTAGTATTGCTGCCCCGGGCACCTTTTGGTCGTTCTCCTATGAATCTAGTTTTTCGAATCCGACGCAAAACTGACAGTTAATTGTATTGTTCAGAGCCTCTTAATGACAATGGAACACACAAATTGCGTCGCGATTCATTACATCGTCCTCCAGCCGACTTGTCTCCGAGGGTCTAATGCTGCCTCGGGCACCTTATGGTCGTTCTCCTGTAAGTCTAGATTTTCGAATCCGACGCAAAACTGACAGTGAATTGTAAGGTTCAGAGCCTCTTATTGACGATGGAACACACAAATTGCGTCGCGATTCAATACATCGTCCTCCAGCCGACCTGTCTCCAAGCTTCGATTGCTGCCTCGGGCACCTTATGGTCGTTCTCCTGTGAGTCTAGTTTTTCGAATCCGACGCAAAACTGACAGTTAATTGTAACGATCAGAGCCTCTAGCCGAATTGTCTCGAAGGGTCTAGTGCTGCCTCGGGCGCCTTATGGTCGTTCTCCTGTGAGTCTAGATTTTCGAATCCGACGCAAAACTGACAGTTAATTGTAACGTTCAGGGCCTCTTAATGACAATGGAACACACAAATTGCGTCGCGATTCAATACATCGTCCTACAGCCGACTTGTCTCCAAGGGTCTAGTACTGCCTCGGGCACCTTATGATCGTTCTCCTATGAGTCTACATTTTCATATCCGACGCAAAACTGACAATGAATTGTAACGTTCAGAGCCTCTTAATGGCGATGGAACACACAAATTGCGTCGCGATTCAATGCATCGTCCTCCAGCCGACTTGTCTCCAAGGGTCTAGTTCTGCCTCGGGCACCTTATGGTCGTTCTTCTGTGAGTCTAGATTTTCGATTCCGATGCAAAACTGACAGTTAATTGTAAGGTTCAGAGCCTCTTAATGACGATGGAACACACAAGTAGCGTCGCGAATCAATACATCGTCCTCCAGCCGAATTGTCTCCAAGGTTCTAGTGCTGCCTCGGGCACCTTATGGTCGTTCTCCTGTGAGTCTAGATTTTCGAATCCGACGCAAAACTGACAGTTAATTGTAACGTTCAGACCCTCTTAATGACGATGCAACACACAAATTACGTCGCGATTCAATACATCGTCCTACAGCCGACTAGTCTCCATGGGTCTAGTGCTGCCTCGGGCACCTTATGGTCGTTCTCCTGTGAGTCTAGATTTTCGAATCCGACGCAAAACTGACAGTGAATTGTAACGTTCAGAGTCTCTTGATGACGATGGAACACACAAATTGCGTCGCAATTCAATACATCGTCCTACAGCCGACCTGTCTGCAAGGGTCTCTTGCTGCCTCGGGCGCCTTATGGTCGTTCTCCTGTGAGTCTAGTTTTCAGAATAGGACGCAAAACTGACAGTTAATTGTAACGTTCAGAGCCTTATAATGACGATGGAACACACAAATTGCGTCGCGATTCAATACATCGTCCTCCAGCCGACTTGTCTCCGAGGTAGAATTGCTGCCCCGGGCACCTTACGGTCGTTCGCCTGTGAGTCTGGTTTTTCGAATCCAACAAAACTGACAATTAATTGTAACGTTCAGAGCCTGTTAATGACGATGGAACACACAAATTGCGTCGCGATTCAATACATCGTCCTCCAGCCGATTTGCCTCCGAGGTAGTATTGCTGCCCCGGGCACCTTTTGGTCGTTCTCCAATGAGTCTAGTTTTTCGAATCCGGCGCAAAACTGACAGTTAATTCTAACGTTCAGAGCCTCATAATGACGATGGAACACACAAATTGCGTCGCGATTCAATACATCGTCCTCCAGCCGACTTGTCTCCGAGGTAGTATTGCTGCCCCGGGAACCTTTTGATCGTTCTCCTATGAGTCTAGTTTTTCGAATCCGACGCAAAACTGACAGTTAATTGTAACGTTCAGAGCCTCTTAATGACGATGGAACACACAAATTGCGTCGCGATTCAATACATCGTCCTCCAGCCGACTTGTCTCCGAGGTAGTATTGCTGCCCCGGGCACCTTTTGGTCGTTCTCCTATGAGTCAAGTTTTTCGAATCCGGCGCAAAACTGACAGTTAATTGTAACGTTCAGAGCCTCTTAATGACGATGGAACACACAAATTGCGTCGCGATTCAATACATCGTCCTCCAGCCGACTTGTCTCCGAGGTAGTATTGCTGCCCCGGGCACCTTTTGGTCGTTCTCCTATGAATCTAGTTTTTCGAATCCGACGCAAAACTGACTGTTAATTGTAACGTTCAGAGATTCTTAATGACGATGGAACACACAAATTGCGTCGCGATTCAATACATCGTCCTCCAGCCGACTTGTCTCCGAGGGTCTAATGCTGCCTCGGGCACCTTATGGTCGTTCTCCTGTAAGTCTAGATTTTCTAATCCGACGCAAAACTGACAGTTAATTGTAAGGTTCAGAGCCTTTTAATGACGATGGAACACACAAATTGCGTCGCGATTCAATACATCGTCCTCCAGCCGACCTGTCTCCAAGGGTCTATTGCTGCCTCGGGCACCTTATGGTCGTTCTCCTGTGAGTCTAGTTTTTCGAATCCGACGCAAAACTGACAGTTAATTGTAACGTTCAGAGCCTCTTAATGACGATGGAACACACAAATTGCGTCGCGATTCGATACATAGTCCTCCAGCCGAATTGTCTCGAAGGGTCTAGTGCTGCCTCGGGCGCCTTATGGTCGTTCTGTTGTGAGTCTAGATTTTCGAATCCGACGCAAAACTGACAGTTAATTGTAACGTTCAGGGCCTCTTAATGACGATGGAACACACAAATAGCGTCGCGATTCAATGCATCGTCCTCCAGCCGACTTGTCTCCAAGGGTCTAGTTCTGCCTTGGGCGCCTTATGGTCGTTCTTCTGTGAGTCAAGATTTTCGAATCCGATGCAAAACTGACAGTTAATTGTAAGGTTCAGAGCCTCTTAATGACGATGGAACACACAAGTAGCGTCGCGAATCAATACATCGTCCTCCAGCCGAATTGTCTCCAAGGTTCTAGTGCTGCCTCGGGCACCTTATGGTCGTTCTCCTGTGAGTGTAGATTTTCGAATCCGACGCAAAACTGACAGTTAATTGTAAAGTTCAGAGCCTCTTAATGACGATGCAACACACAAATTGCGTCGCGATTCAATACATCGTCCTACAGCCGACTTGTCTCCATGGGTCTAGTTCTGCCTCGGGCACCTTATGGCCGTTCTCCTGTGAGTCTAGGTTTTCGAATCCGACGCAAAACTGACAGTGAATTGTAACGTTCAGAGCCTCTTGATGACGATGGAACACACAAATTGCGTCGCGATTCAATACATCGTCCTACAGCCGACGTGTCTGCAAGGGTCTCTTGCTGCCTCGGGCACCCTATGGTCGTTCTCCTGTGAGTCTAGTTTTCCGAATACGACGCAAAACTGACAGTTAATTGTAACGTTCAGAGCCTGATAATGACGATGGAACACACAAATTGCGTCGCGATTCAATACATCGTCCTACAGCCGACCTGTCTGCAAGGGTCTCTTGCTGCCTCGGGCACCTTATGGTCGTTCTCCTGTGAGTCTAGTTTTCCGAATACGACGCAAAACTGACAGTTAATTGTAACGTTCAGAGCCTGATAATGACGATGGAACACACAAATTGCGTCGCGATTCAATACATCGTCCTCCAGCCGACTTGCCTCAGAGGTAGTATTGCTGCCCCGGGCACCTTTTGGTCGTTCTCCTATGAGTCTAGTTTTTCGAATCCGGCGCAAAACTGACAGTTAATTGTAACGTTCAGAGCCTCATAATGACGATGGAACACACAAATTGCGTCGCGATTCAATACATCGTCCTCCAGCCGACTTGTCTCCGAGGTAGTATTGCCGCCCCGGGAACCTTTTGGTCGTTCTCCTATGAGTCTAGTTTTTCGAATCCGACGCAAAACTGACAGTTAATTGTAACGTTCAGAGCCTGTTAATGACGATGGAACACACAAATTGCGTCGCGATTCAATACATCGTCCTCCAGCCGACTTGTCTCCGAGGTAGTATTGCTGCCCCGGGCACCTTTTGGTCGTTCTCCCATGAGTCAAGTTTTTCGAATCCGGCGCAAAACTGACAGTTAATTGTAACGTTCAGAGCCTCTTAATGACGATGGAACACACAAATTGCGTCGCGATTCAATACATCGTCCTCCAGCCGACTTGTCTCCGAGGTAGTATTGCTGCCCCGGGCACCTTTTGGTCGTTCTCCTATGAATCTAGTTTTTCGAATCCGATGCAAAACTGACTGTTAATTGTAACATTCAGAGATTCTTAATGACGATGGAACACACAAATTGCGTCGCGATTCAATATATCGTCCTCCAGCCGACTTGTCTCCGAGGGTCTAATGCTGCCTCGGGCACCTTGTGGTCGTTCTCCTGTAAGTCTAGATTTTCGAATCCGACGCAAAATTGACAGTTAATTGTAAGGTTCAGAGCCTTTTAATGACGATGGAACACACAAATTGCGTCGCGATTCAATACATCGTCCTCCAGCCGACCTGTCTCCAAGGGTCTATTGTTGCCTCGGGCACCTTATGGTCGTTCTCCTGTGAGTCTAGTTTTTCGAATCCGACGCAAAACTGACAGTTAATTGTAACGTTCAGAGCCTCTTAATGACGATGGAACACACAAATTGCGTCGCGAATCGATACATGGTCCTCCAGCCGAATTGTCTCGAAGGGTCTAGTGCTGCCTCGGGCGCTTTATGGTCGTTCTCCTGTGAGTCTAGATTTTCGAATCCGACGCAAAACTGACAGTTAATTGTAACGTTCAGGGCCTCTTAATGACGATGGAACACACAAATTGCGTCGCGATTCAATACATCGTCCTACAGCCGACTTGTCTCCATGGGTCTAGTTCTGCCTCGGGCACCTTATGGTCGTTCTCCTGTGAGTCTAGATTTTCGAATCCGACGCAAAACTGACAGTGAATTGTAACGTTCAGAGCCTCTTGATGACGATGGAACATACAAATTGCGTCGCGATTCAATACATCGTCCTACAGCCGACCTGTCTGCAAGGGTCTCTTACTGCCTCGGGCACCTTATGGTCGTTCTCCTGTGAGTCTAGTTTTCCGAATACGACGCAAAACTGACAGTTAATTGTAACGTTCAGAGCCTGATAATGACGATGGAACATACAAATTGCGTCGCGCTTCAATACATCGTCCTGCAGCCGACTTGCCTCCGAGGTAGTATTGCTGCCCCGGGCACCTTTTGGTCGTTCTCCTATGAGGCTAGTTTTTCGATTCCGGCGCAAAACTGACAGTTAATTGTAACGTTCAGAGCCTCATAATGACGATGGAACACACAAATTGCGTCGCGATTCAATACATCGTCCTCCAGCCGACTTGTCTCCGAGGTAGTATTGGTGCCCCGGGCACCTTTTGGTCGTTCTCCTATGAGTCTAGTTTTTCGAATCCGACGCAAAACTGACAGTTAACTGTAACGTTCAGAGCCTGTTAATGACGATGGAACACACAAATTGCGTCGCGATTATATACATCGTCCTCCAGCCGACTTGTCTCCGAGGTAGTATTGCTGCCCCGGGCACCTTTTGGTCGTTCTCCTATGAGTCTAGTTTTTCGAATCCGGCGCAAAACTGACAGTTAATTGTAACGTTCAGAGCCTCTTAATGACGATAGAACACACAAATTGCGTCGCGATTCAATACATCGTCCTCCAGCCGACTTGTTTCCGAGGGTCTAGTGCTGCCTCGGGCACCTTATGGTCGTTCTCCTGTAAGTCTAGATTTTAGAATCCGACGCAAAACTGACAGTGAATTGCAACGCTCAGAGCCTGTTAATGATGATAGAACACACAAATTGCGACGCGATTCAATTCATCGTCCTCCATCCGACTTGTCTCCAAGGGTCTATTGTTGCCTCGGGCACCTTATGGTCGTTCTCCTGTGAGTCTAGTTTTTCGAATCCGACGCAAAACTGACAGTTAATTGTAATGTTCAGAGCCTGTTAATAACGGTGGAACACACAATTTGCGTCGCGATTCAATACATCGTCCTCCAGCCGACTTGTCTCTAAGGGTCTAGTGCTGCCTCGGGCACCTTATGGTCGTTCTCCTGTAAGTCTAGATTTTCGAATCCGACGCAAAACTGACAGTTAATTGTAAGGTTCAGAGCCTCTTAATTACGATGGAACACACAAATTGCGTCGCGATTCAATACATCGTCCTCCAGCCGACCTGTCTCCAAGCTTCTATTGCTGCCTCGGGCACCTTATGGTCGTTCTCCTGTGAGTCTAGTTTTTCGAATCCGACGCAAAACTGACAGTTAATTGTAACGTTCAGAGCCTCTTAATGACGATGGAACACACAAATTGCGTCGCGATTCGATACATAGTCCTCCAGCCGAATTGTCTCGAAGGGTCTAGTGCTGCCTCGGGCGCCTTATGGTCGTTCTCTTGTGAGTCTAGATTTTCGAATCCGACGCAAAACTGACAGTTAATTGTAACGTTCAGGGCCTCTTAATGACGATGGAACACACAAATTGCATCGCGATTCAATACATCGTCCTACAGCCGACTTGTCTCCAAGGGTGTAGTACTGCCTCGGGCACCTTATGATCGTTCTGCTATAAGTCTACATTTTCATATCCGACGCAAAACTGACAGTGAATTGTAACGTTCAGAGCCTCTTAATGACGATGGAACACACAAATTGCGTCGCGATTCAATACATCGTCCTCCAGCCGACTTGTCTCCAAGGGTCTAGTTCTGCCTCGGGCACCTTATGGTCGTTCTTCTGTGAGTCTAGATTTTCGAATCCGATGCAAAACTGACAGTTAATTGTAAGGTTCAGAGCCTCTTAATGACGATGGAACACACAAGTAGCGTCGCGAATCAATACATCATCCTCCAGCCGAATTGTCTCCAAGGTTCTAGTGCTGCCTCGGGCACCTGATGGTCGTTCTCCTGTGAGTCTAGATTTTCGAACCCGACGCAAAACTGACAGTTAATTGTAACGTTCAGAGCCTCTTAATGACGATGCAACACACAAATTGCGTCGCGATTCAATACATCGTCCTACAGCCGACTTGTCTCCATGGGTCTAGTGCTGCCTCGGGCACCTTATGGTCGTTCTCCTGTGAGTCTAGATTTTCGAATCCGACGCAAAAGTGACAGTGAATTGTAACGTTCAGAGCCTCTTGATGACGATGTAACACACAAATTGCGTCGCGATTCAATACATCGTCCTACAGCCGACCTGTCTGCAAGGGTCTCTTGCTGCCTCGGGCACCTTATGGTCGTTCTCCTGTGAGTCTAGTTTTACGAATCCAACAAAAATGACAATTAATTGTAACGTTCGGAGCCTGTTAATGACGATGGAACACACAAATTGCGTCGCGATTCAATACATCGTCCTCCAGCCGACTTGCCTCCGAGGTAGTATTGCTGCCCCGGGCACCTTTTGGTCGTTCTCCTATGAGTCTAGTTTTTCGAATCCGGCGCAAAACTGACAGTTAATTGTAACGTTCAGAGCCTCATAATGACGATGGAACACACAAATTGCGTCGCGATTCAATACATCGTCCTACAGCCGACTTGTCTCCGAGGTACTATTGCTGCCCCGGGCACCTTTTGGTCGTTCTCCTATGAGTCTAGTTTTTCGAATCCGACGCAAAACTGACAGTTAATTGTAACGTTCAGAGCCTGTTAATGACGATGGAACACACAAATTGCGTCGCGATTCAATACATCGTCCTCCAGCCGACTTGTCTCCGAGGTAGTATTGCTGCCCCGGGCACCTTTTGGTCGTTCTCCTATTAATCTAGTTTTTCGAATCCGACGCAAAACTGACAGTTAATTGTAACGTTCAGAGCCTCTTAATGACGATGGAACACACAAATTGCGTCGCGATTCAATACATCGTCCTCCAGCCGACTTGTCTCCGAGGGTCTACTGCTGCCTCGGGCACCTTATGGTCGTTCTCCTGTAAGTCTAGATTTTCGAATACGACGCAAAACTGACAGTTAATTGTAAGGTTCAGAGCCTCTTAATGACGATGCAACACACAAATTGCGTCGCGATTCAATACATCGTCCTACAGCCGACTTGTCTCCATGGGTCTAGTGCTGCCTCGGGCACCTTATGGTCGTCCTCCTGTGAGTCTAGATTTTCGAATCCGACGCAAAACTGACAGTTAATTGTAACGTTCAGAGCCTGATAATGACTATGGAACACACAAATTGCGTCGCGATTCAATACATCGTCCTCCAGACGACTTGTCTCCGAGGTAGAATTGCTTTCCCGGGCACCTTATCGTCTTTCTCCTGTGAGTCTAGTTTTTCGAATCCAACAAAACTGACAATTAATTGTAACGTTCAGAGCCTGTTAATGACGATGGAACACACAAATTGCGTCGCGATTCAATACATCGTCCTCCAGCCGACTTGCCTCCGAGGTAGTATTGTGTCGCCGGGCACCTTTTGATCGTTCTCCTATGAGTCTAGTTTTTCGAATCCGGCGTGAAACTGACGTTTAATTGTAACGTTCAGAGCCTCATAATGACGATGGAACACACAAATTGCGTCGCGATTCAATACATCGTCCTCCAGCCGACTTGTCTCCGAAGTAGTATTGCTGCCCCGGGCACCTTTTGGTCGTTCTCCTATGAGTCTAGTTTTTCGAATCCGACGCAAAACTGACAGTTAATTGTTACGTTCAGAGCCTCCTAATGACGATGGATCACACAAATTGCGTCGCGATTCAATACCTCGTCCTCCAGCCGACTTGTCTCCGAGGGTCTAGTCCTGCCTCGGGCACCTTATGGTCGTTCTCCTGTAAGTCTAGATTTTCGAATCCGACGCAAAACTGACAGTTAATTGTAAGGTTCAGAGCCTCTTAATGACGATGGAACACACAAATTGCGTCGCGATTCAATACATCGTCCTCCAGCCGACCTGTCTCCAAGGGTCTATTGCTGCCTCGGGCACCTTATGGTCGTTCTCCTGTGAGTCTAGTTTTTCGAATCCGACGCAAAACTGACAGTTAATTGTAACGTACAGAGCCTCTTAATGACGATGGAACACACAAATTGCGTCGCGATTCGATACATAGTCCTCCAGCCGAATTGTCTCGAAGGGTCTAGTGCTGCCTCGGGCGCCTTATGGTCGTTCTCCTCTGAGTCTAGATTTTCGAATCCGACGCAAAACTGACAGTTAATTGTAACGTTCAGGGCCTCTTAATGACGATGGAACACACAAATTGCGTCACGATTCAATACATCGTCCTACAGCCGACTTGTCTCCAAGGGTCTAGTACTGCCTCGGGCACCTTATGGTCGTTCTCCTGTGAGTCTAGATTTTCGAATCCGACGCAAAACTGACAGTGAATTGTAACGTTCAGAGCCTCTTGATGACGATGGAACATACAAATTGCGTCGCGATTCAATACATCGTCCTACAGCCGACCTGTCTGCAAGGGTCTCTTACTGCCTCGGGCACCTTATGGTCGTTCTCCTGTGAGTCTAGTTTTCCGAATACGACGCAAAACTGACAGTTAATTGTAACGTTCAGAGCCTGATAATGACGATGGAACATACAAATTGCGTCGCGCTTCAATACATCGTCCTGCAGCCGACTTGCCTCCGAGGTAGTATTGCTGCCCCGGGCACCTTTTGGTCGTTCTCCTATGAGGCTAGTTTTTCGATTCCGGCGCAAAACTGACAGTTAATTGTAACGTTCAGAGCCTCATAATGACGATGGAACACACAAATTGCGTCGCGATTCAATACATCGTCCTCCAGCCGACTTGTCTCCGAGGTAGTATTGGTGCCCCGGGCACCTTTTGGTCGTTCTCCTATGAGTCTAGTTTTTCGAATCCGACGCAAAACTGACAGTTAACTGTAACGTTCAGAGCCTGTTAATGACGATGGAACACACAAATTGCGTCGCGATTATATACATCGTCCTCCAGCCGACTTGTCTCCGAGGTAGTATTGCTGCCCCGGGCACCTTTTGGTCGTTCTCCTATGAGTCTAGTTTTTCGAATCCGGCGCAAAACTGACAGTTAATTGTAACGTTCAGAGCCTCTTAATGACGATAGAACACACAAATTGCGTCGCGATTCAATACATCGTCCTCCAGCCGACTTGTTTCCGAGGGTCTAGTGCTGCCTCGGGCACCTTATGGTCGTTCTCCTGTAAGTCTAGATTTTAGAATCCGACGCAAAACTGACAGTGAATTGCAACGCTCAGAGCCTGTTAATGATGATAGAACACACAAATTGCGACGCGATTCAATTCATCGTCCTCCATCCGACTTGTCTCCAAGGGTCTATTGTTGCCTCGGGCACCTTATGGTCGTTCTCCTGTGAGTCTAGTTTTTCGAATCCGACGCAAAACTGACAGTTAATTGTAATGTTCAGAGCCTGTTAATAACGGTGGAACACACAATTTGCGTCGCGATTCAATACATCGTCCTCCAGCCGACTTGTCTCTAAGGGTCTAGTGCTGCCTCGGGCACCTTATGGTCGTTCTCCTGTAAGTCTAGATTTTCGAATCCGACGCAAAACTGACAGTTAATTGTAAGGTTCAGAGCCTCTTAATTACGATGGAACACACAAATTGCGTCGCGATTCAATACATCGTCCTCCAGCCGACCTGTCTCCAAGCTTCTATTGCTGCCTCGGGCACCTTATGGTCGTTCTCCTGTGAGTCTAGTTTTTCGAATCCGACGCAAAACTGACAGTTAATTGTAACGTTCAGAGCCTCTTAATGACGATGGAACACACAAATTGCGTCGCGATTCGATACATAGTCCTCCAGCCGAATTGTCTCGAAGGGTCTAGTGCTGCCTCGGGCGCCTTATGGTCGTTCTCTTGTGAGTCTAGATTTTCGAATCCGACGCAAAACTGACAGTTAATTGTAACGTTCAGGGCCTCTTAATGACGATGGAACACACAAATTGCATCGCGATTCAATACATCGTCCTACAGCCGACTTGTCTCCAAGGGTGTAGTACTGCCTCGGGCACCTTATGATCGTTCTGCTATAAGTCTACATTTTCATATCCGACGCAAAACTGACAGTGAATTGTAACGTTCAGAGCCTCTTAATGACGATGGAACACACAAATTGCGTCGCGATTCAATACATCGTCCTCCAGCCGACTTGTCTCCAAGGGTCTAGTTCTGCCTCGGGCACCTTATGGTCGTTCTTCTGTGAGTCTAGATTTTCGAATCCGATGCAAAACTGACAGTTAATTGTAAGGTTCAGAGCCTCTTAATGACGATGGAACACACAAGTAGCGTCGCGAATCAATACATCATCCTCCAGCCGAATTGTCTCCAAGGTTCTAGTGCTGCCTCGGGCACCTTATGGTCGTTCTCCTGTGAGTCTAGATTTTCGAACCCGACGCAAAACTGACAGTTAATTGTAACGTTCAGAGCCTCTTAATGACGATGCAACACACAAATTGCGTCGCGATTCAATACATCGTCCTACAGCCGACTTGTCTCCATGGGTCTAGTGCTGCCTCGGGCACCTTATGGTCGTTCTCCTGTGAGTCTAGATTTTCGAATCCGACGCAAAAGTGACAGTGAATTGTAACGTTCAGAGCCTCTTGATGACGATGTAACACACAAATTGCGTCGCGATTCAATACATCGTCCTACAGCCGACCTGTCTGCAAGGGTCTCTTGCTGCCTCGGGCACCTTATGGTCGTTCTCCTGTGAGTCTAGTTTTACGAATCCAACAAAAATGACAATTAATTGTAACGTTCGGAGCCTGTTAATGACGATGGAACACACAAATTGCGTCGCGATTCAATACATCGTCCTCCAGCCGACTTGCCTCCGAGGTAGTATTGCTGCCCCGGGCACCTTTTGGTCGTTCTCCTATGAGTCTAGTTTTTCGAATCCGGCGCAAAACTGACAGTTAATTGTAACGTTCAGAGCCTCATAATGACGATGGAACACACAAATTGCGTCGCGATTCAATACATCGTCCTACAGCCGACTTGTCTCCGAGGTACTATTGCTGCCCCGGGCACCTTTTGGTCGTTCTCCTATGAGTCTAGTTTTTCGAATCCGACGCAAAACTGACAGTTAATTGTAACGTTCAGAGCCTGTTAATGACGATGGAACACACAAATTGCGTCGCGATTCAATACATCGTCCTCCAGCCGACTTGTCTCCGAGGTAGTATTGCTGCCCCGGGCACCTTTTGGTCGTTCTCCTATTAATCTAGTTTTTCGAATCCGACGCAAAACTGACAGTTAATTGTAACGTTCAGAGCCTCATAATGACGATGGAACACACAAATTGCGTCGCGATTCAATACATCGTCCTCCAGCCGACTTGTCTCCGAGGGTCTACTGCTGCCTCGGGCACCTTATGGTCGTTCTCCTGTAAGTCTAGATTTTCGAATACGACGCAAAACTGACAGTTAATTGTAAGGTTCAGAGCCTCTTAATGACGATGCAACACACAAATTGCGTCGCGATTCAATACATCGTCCTACAGCCGACTTGTCTCCATGGGTCTAGTGCTGCCTCGGGCACCTTATGGTCGTCCTCCTGTGAGTCTAGATTTTCGAATCCGACGCAAAACTGACAGTTAATTGTAACGTTCAGAGCCTGATAATGACTATGGAACACACAAATTGCGTCGCGATTCAATACATCGTCCTCCAGACGACTTGTCTCCGAGGTAGAATTGCTTTCCCGGGCACCTTATCGTCTTTCTCCTGTGAGTCTAGTTTTTCGAATCCAACAAAACTGACAATTAATTGTAACGTTCAGAGCCTGTTAATGACGATGGAACACACAAATTGCGTCGCGATTCAATACATCGTCCTCCAGCCGACTTGCCTCCGAGGTAGTATTGTGTCGCCGGGCACCTTTTGATCGTTCTCCTATGAGTCTAGTTTTTCGAATCCGGCGTGAAACTGACGTTTAATTGTAACGTTCAGAGCCTCATAATGACGATGGAACACACAAATTGCGTCGCGATTCAATACATCGTCCTCCAGCCGACTTGTCTCCGAAGTAGTATTGCTGCCCCGGGCACCTTTTGGTCGTTCTCCTATGAGTCTAGTTTTTCGAATCCGACGCAAAACTGACAGTTAATTGTTACGTTCAGAGCCTCCTAATGACGATGGATCACACAAATTGCGTCGCGATTCAATACCTCGTCCTCCAGCCGACTTGTCTCCGAGGGTCTAGTCCTGCCTCGGGCACCTTATGGTCGTTCTCCTGTAAGTCTAGATTTTCGAATCCGACGCAAAACTGACAGTTAATTGTAAGGTTCAGAGCCTCTTAATGACGATGGAACACACAAATTGCGTCGCGATTCAATACATCGTCCTCCAGCCGACCTGTCTCCAAGGGTCTATTGCTGCCTCGGGCACCTTATGGTCGTTCTCCTGTGAGTCTAGTTTTTCGAATCCGACGCAAAACTGACAGTTAATTGTAACGTACAGAGCCTCTTAATGACGATGGAACACACAAATTGCGTCGCGATTCGATACATAGTCCTCCAGCCGAATTGTCTCGAAGGGTCTAGTGCTGCCTCGGGCGCGTTATGGTCGTTCTCCTCTGAGTCTAGATTTTCGAATCCGACGCAAAACTGACTGTTAATTGTAACGTTCAGGGCCTCTTAATGACGATGGAACACACAAATTGCGTCACGATTCAATACATCGTCCTACAGCCGACTTGTCTCCAAGGGTCTAGTACTGCCTCGGGCACCTTATGATCGTTCTCCTATGAGTCTACATTTTCATATCCGACGCAAGACTGACAGTGAATTGTAACGTTCAGAGCCTCTTAATGACGATGGAACACACAAATTGCGTCGCGATTCAATGCATCGTCCTCCAGCCGACTTGTCTCCAAGGGTCTAGTGCTGCCTCGGGCGCCTTATGGTCGTTCTTCTGTGATTCTAGATTTTCGAATCCGATGCAAAACTGACAGTTAATTGTAAGGTTCAGAGCCTCTTAATGACGATGGAACACACAAGTAGCGTCGCGAATCAATACATCGTCCTCCAGCCGAAATGTCTCCAAAGTTCTAGTGCTGCCTCGGGCACCTTATGGTCGTTCTCCTGTGAGTCTAGATTTTCGAATCCGACGCAAAACTGACAGTTAATTGTAACGTTCAGAGCCTCATAATGACGATGGAACACACAAATTGCGTCGCGATTCAATACATCGTCCTACAGCCGACTTGTCTCCGAGGTACTATTGCTGCCCCGGGCACCTTTTGGTCGTTCTCCTATGAGTCTAGTTTTTCGAATCCGACGCAAAACTGACAGTTAATTGTAACGTTCAGAGCCTGTTAATGACGATGGAACACACAAATTGCGTCGCGATTCAATACATCGTCCTCCAGCCGACTTGTCTCCGAGGTAGTATTGCTGCCCCGGGCACCTTTTGGTCGTTCTCCTATTAATCTAGTTTTTCGAATCCGACGCAAAACTGACAGTTAATTGTAACGTTCAGAGCCTCATAATGACGATGGAACACACAAATTGCGTCGCGATTCAATACATCGTCCTCCAGCCGACTTGTCTCCGAGGGTCTACTGCTGCCTCGGGCACCTTATGGTCGTTCTCCTGTAAGTCTAGATTTTCGAATACGACGCAAAACTGACAGTTAATTGTAAGGTTCAGAGCCTCTTAATGACGATGCAACACACAAATTGCGTCGCGATTCAATACATCGTCCTACAGCCGACTTGTCTCCATGGGTCTAGTGCTGCCTCGGGCACCTTATGGTCGTCCTCCTGTGAGTCTAGATTTTCGAATCCGACGCAAAACTGACAGTTAATTGTAACGTTCAGAGCCTGATAATGACTATGGAACACACAAATTGCGTCGCGATTCAATACATCGTCCTCCAGACGACTTGTCTCCGAGGTAGAATTGCTTTCCCGGGCACCTTATCGTCTTTCTCCTGTGAGTCTAGTTTTTCGAATCCAACAAAACTGACAATTAATTGTAACGTTCAGAGCCTGTTAATGACGATGGAACACACAAATTGCGTCGCGATTCAATACATCGTCCTCCAGCCGACTTGCCTCCGAGGTAGTATTGTGTCGCCGGGCACCTTTTGATCGTTCTCCTATGAGTCTAGTTTTTCGAATCCGGCGTGAAACTGACGTTTAATTGTAACGTTCAGAGCCTCATAATGACGATGGAACACACAAATTGCGTCGCGATTCAATACATCGTCCTCCAGCCGACTTGTCTCCGAAGTAGTATTGCTGCCCCGGGCACCTTTTGGTCGTTCTCCTATGAGTCTAGTTTTTCGAATCCGACGCAAAACTGACAGTTAATTGTTACGTTCAGAGCCTCCTAATGACGATGGATCACACAAATTGCGTCGCGATTCAATACCTCGTCCTCCAGCCGACTTGTCTCCGAGGGTCTAGTCCTGCCTCGGGCACCTTATGGTCGTTCTCCTGTAAGTCTAGATTTTCGAATCCGACGCAAAACTGACAGTTAATTGTAAGGTTCAGAGCCTCTTAATGACGATGGAACACACAAATTGCGTCGCGATTCAATACATCGTCCTCCAGCCGACCTGTCTCCAAGGGTCTATTGCTGCCTCGGGCACCTTATGGTCGTTCTCCTGTGAGTCTAGTTTTTCGAATCCGACGCAAAACTGACAGTTAATTGTAACGTACAGAGCCTCTTAATGACGATGGAACACACAAATTGCGTCGCGATTCGATACATAGTCCTCCAGCCGAATTGTCTCGAAGGGTCTAGTGCTGCCTCGGGCGCGTTATGGTCGTTCTCCTCTGAGTCTAGATTTTCGAATCCGACGCAAAACTGACTGTTAATTGTAACGTTCAGGGCCTCTTAATGACGATGGAACACACAAATTGCGTCACGATTCAATACATCGTCCTACAGCCGACTTGTCTCCAAGGGTCTAGTACTGCCTCGGGCACCTTATGATCATTCTCCTATGAGTCTACATTTTCATATCCGACGCAAGACTGACAGTGAATTGTAACGTTCAGAGCCTCTTAATGACGATGGAACACACAAATTGCGTCGCGATTCAATGCATCGTCCTCCAGCCGACTTGTCTCCAAGGGTCTAGTGCTGCCTCGGGCGCCTTATGGTCGTTCTTCTGTGATTCTAGATTTTCGAATCCGATGCAAAACTGACAGTTAATTGTAAGGTTCAGAGCCTCTTAATGACGATGGAACACACAAGTAGCGTCGCGAATCAATACATCGTCCTCCAGCCGAAATGTCTCCAAAGTTCTAGTGCTGCCTCGGGCACCTTATGGTCGTTCTCCTGTGAGTCTAGATTTTCGAATCCGACGCAAAACTGACAGTTAATTGTAACGTTCAGAGCCTCTTAATGACGATGCAACACACAAATTGCGTCGCGATTCAATACATCGTCCTACAGCCGACTTGTCTCCATGGGTCTAGTGCTGCCTCGGGCACCTTATGGTCGTTTTCCTGTGAGTCTAGATTTTCGAATCCGACGCAAAACTGACAGTGAATTGTAACGTTCAGAGCCTCTTGATGACGATGGAACACACAAATTGCGTCGCGATTCAATACATTGTCCTCCAGCCGACTTGTCTCCGAGGTAGTATTGCTGCCCCGGGCACCTTTTGGTCGTTCTCCTATGAGTCTAGTTTTTCGAATCCGGCGCAAAACTGACAGTTAATTGTAACGTTCAGAGCCTCTTATTGACGATGGAACACACAAATTGCGTCGCGATTCAATACATCGTCCTCCAGCCGACTTGTCTCCGAGATAGTATTGCTGCCCCGGCACCTTTTGGTCGTTCTCCTATGAGTCTAGTTTTTCGAATCCGACGCAAAACTGACAGTTATTTGTAACGTTCAGAGCCTGTTAATGACGATGGAACACACAAATTGTGTAGCGATTCAATACATCGTCCTCCAGCCGACTTGTCTCCGAGGTAGTATTGCTGCCCCGGGCACCTTTTGGTCGTTCTCCTATGAGTCTAGTTTTTCGAATCCGGCGCAAAACTGACAGTTAATTGTAACGTTCAGAGCCTCTTAATGACGATGGAACACACAAATTGCGTCGCGATTCAATACATCGTCCTCCAGCCGACCTGTCTCCAAGGGTCTATTGCTGCCTCGGGCACCTTTTGGTCGTTCTCCTATGAGTCTAGTTTTTCGAATCCGGCGCAAAACTGACAGTTAATTGTAACGTTCAGAGCCTCTTAATGACAATGGAACACACAAATTGCGTCGCGATTCAATACATCGTCCTCCAGCCGACTTGTTTCCGAGGGTCTAGTGCTGCCTCGGGCACCTTATGGTCGTTCTCCTGTAAGTCTAGATTTTAGAATCCGACGCAAAACTGACAGTGAATTGCAACGCTCAGAGCCTGTTAATGATGATAGAACACACAAATTGCGACGCGATTCAATTCATCGTCCTCCATCCGACTTGTCTCCAAGGGTCTATTGTTGCCTCGGGCACCTTATGGTCGTTCTCCTGTGAGTCTAGTTTTTCGAATCCGACGCAAAACTGACAGTTAATTGTAATGTTCAGAGCCTGTTAATAACGGTGGAACACACAATTTGCGTCGCGATTCAATACATCGTCCTCCAGCCGACTTGTCTCTAAGGGTCTAGTGCTGCCTCGGGCACCTTATGGTCGTTCTTCTGTGAGTCCAGATTTTCGAATCCGACGAAAAACTGACAGTGAATTGTAAGGTTCAGAGCCTCTTAATGACGATGGAACACACAAATTGCATCGCGATTCAATACATCGTCCTCCAGCCGACTTCTCTCCAAGGGTCTATAGCTGCCTCGGAAACCGTATCGTCGTTCTCCTGTGAGTCTAGTTTTTCGAATCCGACTCAAAACTGACAATTAATTGTAACGTTCAGAGCCTGTTAATGACGATGGAACACACAAATTGCGTCGCGATTCAATACATCGTCCTCCAGCCGACTTGTCTCCGAGGTAGTATTGCTGCCCCGGGCACCTTTTCGTCGTTCTCCTATGAGTCTAGTTTTTCGAATCCGGCGCAAAACTGACAGTTAATTGTAACGTTCAGCGCCTCTTAATGACGATGGAGCACACAAATTGCTTAGCGATTCAATACATCGTCCTACAGCCGTCTTGTCTCAAAGAGTCTAGTGCTGCCTCGGGCGCCTTATGGTCGTTCTCCTGTGAATCTAGATTTTCGAATCCGACGCAAAACTGATAGTTAATTGTAACGTTCAGAGCCTCTTAATGACGATGGAACACACAAATTGCGTCGCGATTCAATACATCGTCCTACAGCCGAGTTGTCTCCAAGGGTCTAGTGCTACCTCGGGCACCTTATGGTCGTTCTCCTGTGAGTCTAGGTTTTCGAATCCGACGCAAAACTGACAGTGAATTGTAACGTTCAGTGCCTGTTAATGACAATGGAACCCACAAATTGCGTCGCGATTCAATTCATCGTCCTCCAGTCGACTTGTCTCCAAGGTAGTATTGCTGCCCCGGGCACCTTTTGGTCGTTCTCCTATGAGTCTAGTTTTTCGAATCCGGCGCAAAACTGACAGTGAATTGTAACGTTCAGAGCCTCTTGATGACGATGGAACACACAAATTGCGTCGCGATTCAATACATCGTCCTCCAGCCGACTTGTCTCCGAGGTAGTATTGCTGCCCCGGGCACCTTTTGGTCGTTCTCCTATGAATCTAGTTTTTCGAATCCGACGCAAAACTGACAGTTAATTGTAACGTTCAGAGCCTCTTAATGACAATGGAACACACAAATTGCGTCGCGATTCAATACATCGTCCTACAGCCGTCTTGTCTCAAAGAGTCTAGTGCTGCCTCGGGCGCCTTATGGTCGTTCTCCTGTGAATCTAGATTTTCGAATCCGACGCAAAACTGATAGTTAATTGTAACGTTCAGAGCCTCTTAATGACGATGGAACACACAAATTGCGTCGCGATTCAATACATCGTCCTACAGCCGAGTTGTCTCCGAGGGTCTAATGCTGCCTCGGGCACCTTATGGTCGTTCTCCTGTAAGTCTAGATTTTCGAATCCGACGCAAAACTGACAGTGAATTGTAAGGTTCAGAGCCTCTTAATGACGATGGAACACACAAATTGCGTCGCGATTCAATACATCGTCCTCCAGCCGACCTGTCTCCAAGCTTCTATTGCTGCCTCGGGCACCTTATGGTCGTTCTCCTGTGAGTCTAGTTTTTCGAATCCGACGCAAAACTGACAGTTAATTGTAACGTTCAGAGCCTCTTAATGACGATGGAACACACAAATTGCGTCGCGATTCGATACATAGTCCTCCAGCCGAATTGTCTCGAAGGGTCTAGTGCTGCCTCGGGCGCCTTATGGTCGTTCTCCTGTGAGTCTAGATTTTCGAATCCGACGCAAAACTGACAGTTAATTGTAACGTTCATGGCCTCTTAATGACGATGGAACACACAAATTGCGTCGCGATTCAATACATCGTCCTACAGCCGACTTGTCTCCAAGGGTCTAGTACTGCCTCGGGCACCTTATGATCGTTCTCCTATGTGTCTACATTTTCATATCCGACGCAAAACTGACAGTGAATTGTAACTTTCAGTGCCTCTTAATGACGATGGAACACACAATTTGCGTCGCGATTCAATGCATCGTCCTCCAGCCGACTTGTCTCCAAGGGTCTAGTTCTGCCTCGGGCACCTTATGGTCGTTCTTCTGTGAGTCTAGATTTTCGAATCCGATGCAAAACTGACAGTTAATTGTAAGGTTCAGAGCCTCTTAATGACGATGGAACACACAAGTAGCGTCGCGAATCAATACATCGTCCTCCAGCCGAATTGTCTCCAGGTTCTAGTGCTGCCTCGGACACCTTATGGTCGTTCTCCTGTGAGTCTAGATTTTCGAATCCGACGCAAAACTGACAGTTAATTGTAACGTTCAGAGCCTCTTAATGACGATGCAACACACAAATTGCGTCGCGATTCAATACATCGTCCTACAGCCGAGTTGTCTCCATGGGTCTAGTGCTGCCTCGGGCACCTTATGGTCGTTCTCCTGTGAGTCTAGATTTTCGAATCCGACGCAAAAATGACAGTGAATTGTAACGTTCAGAGCCTCTTGATGACGATGGAACACACAAATTGCGTCGCGATTCAATACATCGTCCTACAGCCGACCTGTCTGCAAGGGTCTCTTGCTGCCTCGGGCACCTTATGGTCGTTCTCCTGTGAGTATAGTTTTCCGAATACGACGCAAAACTGACAGTTAATTGTAACGTTCAGAGCCTGATAATGACGATGGAACACACAAATTGCGTCGCGATTCAATTCATCGTCCTCCAGCCGACTTGCCTCCGAGGTTGTATTGCTGCCCCGGGCACCTTTTGGTCGTTCTCCTATGAGTCTAGTTTTTCGAATCCGGCGCAAAACTGACAGTTAATTGTAACGTTCAGAGCCTCATAATGACGATGGAACACACAAATTGCTTCGCGATTCAATACATCGTCCTCCAGCCGACTTGTCTCCGAGGTAGTATTGCTGCCCTGGGAACCTTTTGGTCGTTCTCCTATGAGTCTAGTTTTTCGAATCCGACGCAAAACTGACAGTTAATTGTAACGTTCAGAGCCTGTTAATGACGATGGAACACACAAATTGCGTCGCGATTCAATACATCGTCCTCCAGCCGACTTGTCTCCGAGGGTCTAGTACTGCCTCGGGCACCTTATGGTCGTTCTCCTGTAAGTCTAGATTTTCGAATCCGACGCAAAACTGACAGTTAATTGTAAGGTTCAGAGCCTCTTAATGACGATGGAACACACAAATTGCGTCGCGATTCAATGCATCGTCCTCCAGCCGACTTGTCTCCAAGGGTCTAGTGCTGCCTCGGGCACCTTATGGTCGTTCTTCTGTGAGTCTAGATTTTCGAATCCGATTCAAAACTGACAGTTAATTGTAAGGTTCAGAGCCTCTTAATGACGATGGAACACACAAGTAGCGTCGCGAATCAATACATCGTCCTCCAGCCGAATTGTCTCCAAGGTTGTAGTGCTGCCTCGGGCACCTTATGGTCGTTCTCCTGTGAGTCTAGATTTTCGAATCCGACGCAAAACTGACAGTTAATTGTAACGTTCAGAGCCTCTTAATCACAATGCAACACACAAATTGCGTCGCGATTCAATACATCGTCCTACAGCCGACTTGTCTCCATGGGTCTAGTGCTGCCTCGGGCACCTTATGGTCGTTCTCCTGTGAGTCTAGATTTTTGAATCCGACGCAAAACTGACAGTGAATTGTAACGTTCAGAGCCTCTTGATGACGATGGAACACACAAATTGCGTCGCGATTCAATACATCGTAATACAGCCGACCTGTCTGCAAGGGTCTCTTGCTGTCTCGGGCACCTTATGGTTGTTCTCCTGTGAGTCGAGATTTCCGAATACGACGCAAAACTGACAGTTAATTGTAACGTTCAGAGCCTGATAATGACGATGGAACACACAAATTGCGTCGCGATACAATACATCGTCCTCCAACCGACTTGTCTCCGAGGTAGAATTGCTGCCCCGGGCACCTTATCGTCGTTCTCCTGTGAGTCTACTTTTTCGAATCCAACAAAACTGACAATTAATTGTAACGTTCAGAGCCTGTTAATGACGATGGAACACACAAATTGCGTCGCGATTGGATACATAGTCCTCCAGCCGAAATGTCTCGAAGGGTCTAGTGCTGCCTCGGGCGCCTTATGGTCGTTCTCCTCTGAGTCTAGATTTTCGAATCCGACGCAAAACTGACAGTTAATTGTAACGTTCAGGGCCTCTTAATGACGATGGAACACACAAATTGCGTCACGATTCAATACATCGTCCTACAGCCGACTTGTCTCCAAGGGTCTAGTACTGCCTCGGGCACCTTATGATCGTTCTCCTATGAGTCTACATTTTCATATCCGACGCAAGACTGACAGTGAATTGTAACGTTCAGAGCCTCTTAATGACGATGGAACACACAAATTGCGTCGCGATTCAATGCATCGTCCTCCAGCCGACTTGTCTCCAAGGGTCTAGTGCTGCCTCGGGCGCCTTATGGTCGTTCTTCTGTGATTCTAGATTTTCGAATCCGATGCAAAACTGACAGTTAATTGTAAGGTTCAGAGCCTCTTAATGACGATGGAACACACAAGTAGCGTCGCGAATCAATACATCGTCCTCCAGCCGAAATGTCTCCAAAGTTCTAGTGCTGCCTCGGGCACCTTATGGTCGTTCTCCTGTGAGTCTAGATTTTCGAATCCGACGCAAAACTGACAGTTAATTGTAACGTTCAGAGCCTCTTAATGACGATGCAACACACAAATTGCGTCGCGATTCAATACATCGTCCTACAGCCGACTTGTCTCCATGGGTCTAGTGCTGCCTCGGGCACCTTATGGTCGTTTTCCTGTGAGTCTAGATTTTCGAATCCGACGCAAAACTGACAGTGAATTGTAACGTTCAGAGCCTCTTGATGACGATGGAACACACAAATTGCGTCGCGATTCAATACATTGTCCTCCAGCCGACTTGTCTCCGAGGTAGTATTGCTGCCCCGGGCACCTTTTGGTCGTTCTCCTATGAGTCTAGTTTTTCGAATCCGGCGCAAAACTGACAGTTAATTGTAACGTTCAGAGCCTCTTATTGACGATGGAACACACAAATTGCGTCGCGATTCAATACATCGTCCTCCAGCCGACTTGTCTCCGAGATAGTATTGCTGCCCCGGCACCTTTTGGTCGTTCTCCTATGAGTCTAGTTTTTCGAATCCGACGCAAAACTGACAGTTATTTGTAACGTTCAGAGCCTGTTAATGACGATGGAACACACAAATTGTGTAGCGATTCAATACATCGTCCTCCAGCCGACTTGTCTCCGAGGTAGTATTGCTGCCCCGGGCACCTTTTGGTCGTTCTCCTATGAGTCTAGTTTTTCGAATCCGGCGCAAAACTGACAGTTAATTGTAACGTTCAGAGCCTCTTAATGACGATGGAACACACAAATTGCGTCGCGATTCAATACATCGTCCTCCAGCCGACCTGTCTCCAAGGGTCTATTGCTGCCTCGGGCACCTTTTGGTCGTTCTCCTATGAGTCTAGTTTTTCGAATCCGGCGCAAAACTGACAGTTAATTGTAACGTTCAGAGCCTCTTAATGACAATGGAACACACAAATTGCGTCGCGATTCAATACATCGTCCTCCAGCCGACTTGTTTCCGAGGGTCTAGTGCTGCCTCGGGCACCTTATGGTCGTTCTCCTGTAAGTCTAGATTTTAGAATCCGACGCAAAACTGACAGTGAATTGCAACGCTCAGAGCCTGTTAATGATGATAGAACACACAAATTGCGACGCGATTCAATTCATCGTCCTCCATCCGACTTGTCTCCAAGGGTCTATTGTTGCCTCGGGCACCTTATGGTCGTTCTCCTGTGAGTCTAGTTTTTCGAATCCGACGCAAAACTGACAGTTAATTGTAATGTTCAGAGCCTGTTAATAACGGTGGAACACACAATTTGCGTCGCGATTCAATACATCGTCCTCCAGCCGACTTGTCTCTAAGGGTCTAGTGCTGCCTCGGGCACCTTATGGTCGTTCTTCTGTGAGTCCAGATTTTCGAATCCGACGAAAAACTGACAGTGAATTGTAAGGTTCAGAGCCTCTTAATGACGATGGAACACACAAATTGCATCGCGATTCAATACATCGTCCTCCAGCCGACTTCTCTCCAAGGGTCTATAGCTGCCTCGGAAACCGTATCGTCGTTCTCCTGTGAGTCTAGTTTTTCGAATCCGACTCAAAACTGACAATTAATTGTAACGTTCAGAGCCTGTTAATGACGATGGAACACACAAATTGCGTCGCGATTCAATACATCGTCCTCCAGCCGACTTGTCTCCGAGGTAGTATTGCTGCCCCGGGCACCTTTTCGTCGTTCTCCTATGAGTCTAGTTTTTCGAATCCGGCGCAAAACTGACAGTTAATTGTAACGTTCAGCGCCTCTTAATGACGATGGAGCACACAAATTGCTTAGCGATTCAATACATCGTCCTACAGCCGTCTTGTCTCAAAGAGTCTAGTGCTGCCTCGGGCGCCTTATGGTCGTTCTCCTGTGAATCTAGATTTTCGAATCCGACGCAAAACTGATAGTTAATTGTAACGTTCAGAGCCTCTTAATGACGATGGAACACACAAATTGCGTCGCGATTCAATACATCGTCCTACAGCCGAGTTGTCTCCAAGGGTCTAGTGCTACCTCGGGCACCTTATGGTCGTTCTCCTGTGAGTCTAGGTTTTCGAATCCGACGCAAAACTGACAGTGAATTGTAACGTTCAGTGCCTGTTAATGACAATGGAACCCACAAATTGCGTCGCGATTCAATTCATCGTCCTCCAGTCGACTCGTCTCCAAGGTAGTATTGCTGCCCCGGGCACCTTTTGGTCGTTCTCCTATGAGTCTAGTTTTTCGAATCCGGCGCAAAACTGACAGTGAATTGTAACGTTCAGAGCCTCTTGATGACGATGGAACACACAAATTGCGTCGCGATTCAATACATCGTCCTCCAGCCGACTTGTCTCCGAGGTAGTATTGCTGCCCCGGGCACCTTTTGGTCGTTCTCCTATGAATCTAGTTTTTCGAATCCGACGCAAAACTGACAGTTAATTGTAACGTTCAGAGCCTCTTAATGACAATGGAACACACAAATTGCGTCGCGATTCAATACATCGTCCTACAGCCGTCTTGTCTCAAAGAGTCTAGTGCTGCCTCGGGCGCCTTATGGTCGTTCTCCTGTGAATCTAGATTTTCGAATCCGACGCAAAACTGATAGTTAATTGTAACGTTCAGAGCCTCTTAATGACGATGGAACACACAAATTGCGTCGCGATTCAATACATCGTCCTACAGCCGAGTTGTCTCCGAGGGTCTAATGCTGCCTCGGGCACCTTATGGTCGTTCTCCTGTAAGTCTAGATTTTCGAATCCGACGCAAAACTGACAGTGAATTGTAAGGTTCAGAGCCTCTTAATGACGATGGAACACACAAATTGCGTCGCGATTCAATACATCGTCCTCCAGCCGACCTGTCTCCAAGCTTCTATTGCTGCCTCGGGCACCTTATGGTCGTTCTCCTGTGAGTCTAGTTTTTCGAATCCGACGCAAAACTGACAGTTAATTGTAACGTTCAGAGCCTCTTAATGACGATGGAACACACAAATTGCGTCGCGATTCGATACATAGTCCTCCAGCCGAATTGTCTCGAAGGGTCTAGTGCTGCCTCGGGCGCCTTATGGTCGTTCTCCTGTGAGTCTAGATTTTCGAATCCGACGCAAAACTGACAGTTAATTGTAACGTTCATGGCCTCTTAATGACGATGGAACACACAAATTGCGTCGCGATTCAATACATCGTCCTACAGCCGACTTGTCTCCAAGGGTCTAGTACTGCCTCGGGCACCTTATGATCGTTCTCCTATGTGTCTACATTTTCATATCCGACGCAAAACTGACAGTGAATTGTAACTTTCAGTGCCTCTTAATGACGATGGAACACACAATTTGCGTCGCGATTCAATGCATCGTCCTCCAGCCGACTTGTCTCCAAGGGTCTAGTTCTGCCTCGGGCACCTTATGGTCGTTCTCCTGTAAGTCTAGATTTTCGAATCCGACGCAAAACTGACAGTTAATTGTAAGGTTCAGAGCCTCTTAATGACGATGGAACACACAAATTGCGTCGCGATTCAATACATCGTCCTCCAGGCGACCTGTATCCAAGGGTCTATTGCTGCCTCGGGCACCTTATGGTCGTTCTCCTGTGAGTCTAGTTTTTCGAATCCGACGCAAAACTGACAGTTAATTGTAACGTACAGAGCCTCTTAATGACGATGGAACACACAAATTGCGTCGCGATTCGATACATAGTCCTCCAGCCGAATTGTCTCGAAGGGTCTAGTGCTGCCTCGGGCGCCTTATGGTCGTTCTCCTCTGAGTCTAGATTTTCGAATCCGACGCAAAACTGACAGTTAATTGTAACGTTCAGGGCCTCTTAATGACGATGGAACACACAAATTGCGTCACGATTCAATACATCGTCCTACAGCCGACTTGTCTCCAAGGGTCTAGTACTGCCTCGGGCACCTTATGATCGTTCTCCTATGAGTCTACATTTTCATATCCGACGCAAGACTGACAGTGAATTGTAACGTTCAGAGCCTCTTAATGACGATGGAACACACAAATTGCGTCGCGATTCAATGCATCGTCCTCCAGCCGACTTGTCTCCAAGGGTCTAGTGCTGCCTCGGGCGCCTTATGGTCGTTCTTCTGTGATTCTAGATTTTCGAATCCGATGCAAAACTGACAGTTAATTGTAAGGTTCAGAGCCTCTTAATGACGATGGAACACACAAGTAGCGTCGCGAATCAATACATCGTCCTCCAGCCGAAATGTCTCCAAAGTTCTAGTGCTGCCTCGGGCACCTTATGGTCGTTCTCCTGTGAGTCTAGATTTTCGAATCCGACGCAAAACTGACAGTTAATTGTAACGTTCAGAGCCTCTTAATGACGATGCAACACACAAATTGCGTCGCGATTCAATACATCGTCCTACAGCCGACTTGTCTCCATGGGTCTAGTGCTGCCTCGGGCACCTTATGGTCGTTTTCCTGTGAGTCTAGATTTTCGAATCCGACGCAAAACTGACAGTGAATTGTAACGTTCAGAGCCTCTTGATGACGATGGAACACACAAATTGCGTCGCGATTCAATACATTGTCCTCCAGCCGACTTGTCTCCGAGGTAGTATTGCTGCCCCGGGCACCTTTTGGTCGTTCTCCTATGAGTCTAGTTTTTCGAATCCGGCGCAAAACTGACAGTTAATTGTAACGTTCAGAGCCTCTTATTGACGATGGAACACACAAATTGCGTCGCGATTCAATACATCGTCCTCCAGCCGACTTGTCTCCGAGATAGTATTGCTGCCCCGGCACCTTTTGGTCGTTCTCCTATGAGTCTAGTTTTTCGAATCCGACGCAAAACTGACAGTTATTTGTAACGTTCAGAGCCTGTTAATGACGATGGAACACACAAATTGTGTAGCGATTCAATACATCGTCCTCCAGCCGACTTGTCTCCGAGGTAGTATTGCTGCCCCGGGCACCTTTTGGTCGTTCTCCTATGAGTCTAGTTTTTCGAATCCGGCGCAAAACTGACAGTTAATTGTAACGTTCAGAGCCTCTTAATGACGATGGAACACACAAATTGCGTCGCGATTCAATACATCGTCCTCCAGCCGACCTGTCTCCAAGGGTCTATTGCTGCCTCGGGCACCTTTTGGTCGTTCTCCTATGAGTCTAGTTTTTCGAATCCGGCGCAAAACTGACAGTTAATTGTAACGTTCAGAGCCTCTTAATGACAATGGAACACACAAATTGCGTCGCGATTCAATACATCGTCCTCCAGCCGACTTGTTTCCGAGGGTCTAGTGCTGCCTCGGGCACCTTATGGTCGTTCTCCTGTAAGTCTAGATTTTAGAATCCGACGCAAAACTGACAGTGAATTGCAACGCTCAGAGCCTGTTAATGATGATAGAACACACAAATTGCGACGCGATTCAATTCATCGTCCTCCATCCGACTTGTCTCCAAGGGTCTATTGTTGCCTCGGGCACCTTATGGTCGTTCTCCTGTGAGTCTAGTTTTTCGAATCCGACGCAAAACTGACAGTTAATTGTAATGTTCAGAGCCTGTTAATAACGGTGGAACACACAATTTGCGTCGCGATTCAATACATCGTCCTCCAGCCGACTTGTCTCTAAGGGTCTAGTGCTGCCTCGGGCACCTTATGGTCGTTCTTCTGTGAGTCCAGATTTTCGAATCCGACGAAAAACTGACAGTGAATTGTAAGGTTCAGAGCCTCTTAATGACGATGGAACACACAAATTGCATCGCGATTCAATACATCGTCCTCCAGCCGACTTCTCTCCAAGGGTCTATAGCTGCCTCGGAAACCGTATCGTCGTTCTCCTGTGAGTCTAGTTTTTCGAATCCGACTCAAAACTGACAATTAATTGTAACGTTCAGAGCCTGTTAATGACGATGGAACACACAAATTGCGTCGCGATTCAATACATCGTCCTCCAGCCGACTTGTCTCCGAGGTAGTATTGCTGCCCCGGGCACCTTTTCGTCGTTCTCCTATGAGTCTAGTTTTTCGAATCCGGCGCAAAACTGACAGTTAATTGTAACGTTCAGCGCCTCTTAATGACGATGGAGCACACAAATTGCTTAGCGATTCAATACATCGTCCTACAGCCGTCTTGTCTCAAAGAGTCTAGTGCTGCCTCGGGCGCCTTATGGTCGTTCTCCTGTGAATCTAGATTTTCGAATCCGACGCAAAACTGATAGTTAATTGTAACGTTCAGAGCCTCTTAATGACGATGGAACACACAAATTGCGTCGCGATTCAATACATCGTCCTACAGCCGAGTTGTCTCCAAGGGTCTAGTGCTACCTCGGGCACCTTATGGTCGTTCTCCTGTGAGTCTAGGTTTTCGAATCCGACGCAAAACTGACAGTGAATTGTAACGTTCAGTGCCTGTTAATGACAATGGAACCCACAAATTGCGTCGCGATTCAATTCATCGTCCTCCAGTCGACTTGTCTCCAAGGTAGTATTGCTGCCCCGGGCACCTTTTGGTCGTTCTCCTATGAGTCTAGTTTTTCGAATCCGGCGCAAAACTGACAGTGAATTGTAACGTTCAGAGCCTCTTGATGACGATGGAACACACAAATTGCGTCGCGATTCAATACATCGTCCTCCAGCCGACTTGTCTCCGAGGTAGTATTGCTGCCCCGGGCACCTTTTGGTCGTTCTCCTATGAATCTAGTTTTTCGAATCCGACGCAAAACTGACAGTTAATTGTAACGTTCAGAGCCTCTTAATGACAATGGAACACACAAATTGCGTCGCGATTCAATACATCGTCCTACAGCCGTCTTGTCTCAAAGAGTCTAGTGCTGCCTCGGGCGCCTTATGGTCGTTCTCCTGTGAATCTAGATTTTCGAATCCGACGCAAAACTGATAGTTAATTGTAACGTTCAGAGCCTCTTAATGACGATGGAACACACAAATTGCGTCGCGATTCAATACATCGTCCTACAGCCGAGTTGTCTCCGAGGGTCTAATGCTGCCTCGGGCACCTTATGGTCGTTCTCCTGTAAGTCTAGATTTTCGAATCCGACGCAAAACTGACAGTGAATTGTAAGGTTCAGAGCCTCTTAATGACGATGGAACACACAAATTGCGTCGCGATTCAATACATCGTCCTCCAGCCGACCTGTCTCCAAGCTTCTATTGCTGCCTCGGGCACCTTATGGTCGTTCTCCTGTGAGTCTAGTTTTTCGAATCCGACGCAAAACTGACAGTTAATTGTAACGTTCAGAGCCTCTTAATGACGATGGAACACACAAATTGCGTCGCGATTCGATACATAGTCCTCCAGCCGAATTGTCTCGAAGGGTCTAGTGCTGCCTCGGGCGCCTTATGGTCGTTCTCCTGTGAGTCTAGATTTTCGAATCCGACGCAAAACTGACAGTTAATTGTAACGTTCATGGCCTCTTAATGACGATGGAACACACAAATTGCGTCGCGATTCAATACATCGTCCTACAGCCGACTTGTCTCCAAGGGTCTAGTACTGCCTCGGGCACCTTATGATCGTTCTCCTATGTGTCTACATTTTCATATCCGACGCAAAACTGACAGTGAATTGTAACTTTCAGTGCCTCTTAATGACGATGGAACACACAATTTGCGTCGCGATTCAATGCATCGTCCTCCAGCCGACTTGTCTCCAAGGGTCTAGTTCTGCCTCGGGCACCTTATGGTCGTTCTTCTGTGAGTCTAGATTTTCGAATCCGATGCAAAACTGACAGTTAATTGTAAGGTTCAGAGCCTCTTAATGACGATGGAACACACAAGTAGCGTCGCGAATCAATACATCGTCCTCCAGCCGAATTGTCTCCAGGTTCTAGTGCTGCCTCGGACACCTTATGGTCGTTCTCCTGTGAGTCTAGATTTTCGAATCCGACGCAAAACTGACAGTTAATTGTAACGTTCAGAGCCTCTTAATGACGATGCAACACACAAATTGCGTCGCGATTCAATACATCGTCCTACAGCCGAGTTGTCTCCATGGGTCTAGTGCTGCCTCGGGCACCTTATGGTCGTTCTCCTGTGAGTCTAGATTTTCGAATCCGACGCAAAAATGACAGTGAATTGTAACGTTCAGAGCCTCTTGATGACGATGGAACACACAAATTGCGTCGCGATTCAATACATCGTCCTACAGCCGACCTGTCTGCAAGGGTCTCTTGCTGCCTCGGGCACCTTATGGTCGTTCTCCTGTGAGTATAGTTTTCCGAATACGACGCAAAACTGACAGTTAATTGTAACGTTCAGAGCCTGATAATGACGATGGAACACACAAATTGCGTCGCGATTCAATACATCGTCCTCCAGCCGACTTGCCTCCGAGGTTGTATTGCTGCCCCGGGCACCTTTTGGTCGTTCTCCTATGAGTCTAGTTTTTCGAATCCGGCGCAAAACTGACAGTTAATTGTAACGTTCAGAGCCTCATAATGACGATGGAACACACAAATTGCTTCGCGATTCAATACATCGTCCTCCAGCCGACTTGTCTCCGAGGTAGTATTGCTGCCCCGGGAACCTTTTGGTCGTTCTCCTATGAGTCTAGTTTTTCGAATCCGACGCAAAACTGACAGTTAATTGTAACGTTCAGAGCCTGTTAATGACGATGGAACACACAAATTGCGTCGCGATTCAATACATCGTCCTCCAGCCGACTTGTCTCCGAGGGTCTAGTACTGCCTCGGGCACCTTATGGTCGTTCTCCTGTAAGTCTAGATTTTCGAATCCGACGCAAAACTGACAGTTAATTGTAAGGTTCAGAGCCTCTTAATGACGATGGAACACACAAATTGCGTCGCGATTCAATGCATCGTCCTCCAGCCGACTTGTCTCCAAGGGTCTAGTGCTGCCTCGGGCACCTTATGGTCGTTCTTCTGTGAGTCTAGATTTTCGAATCCGATTCAAAACTGACAGTTAATTGTAAGGTTCAGAGCCTCTTAATGACGATGGAACACACAAGTAGCGTCGCGAATCAATACATCGTCCTCCAGCCGAATTGTCTCCAAGGTTGTAGTGCTGCCTCGGGCACCTTATGGTCGTTCTCCTGTGAGTCTAGATTTTCGAATCCGACGCAAAACTGACAGTTAATTGTAACGTTCAGAGCCTCTTAATCACAATGCAACACACAAATTGCGTCGCGATTCAATACATCGTCCTACAGCCGACTTGTCTCCATGGGTCTAGTGCTGCCTCGGGCACCTTATGGTCGTTCTCCTGTGAGTCTAGATTTTTGAATCCGACGCAAAACTGACAGTGAATTGTAACGTTCAGAGCCTCTTGATGACGATGGAACACACAAATTGCGTCGCGATTCAATACATCGTAATACAGCCGACCTGTCTGCAAGGGTCTCTTGCTGTCTCGGGCACCTTATGGTTGTTCTCCTGTGAGTCGAGATTTCCGAATACGACGCAAAACTGACAGTTAATTGTAACGTTCAGAGCCTGATAATGACGATGGAACACACAAATTGCGTCGCGATACAATACATCGTCCTCCAACCGACTTGTCTCCGAGGTAGAATTGCTGCCCCGGGCACCTTATCGTCGTTCTCCTGTGAGTCTACTTTTTCGAATCCAACAAAACTGACAATTAATTGTAACGTTCAGAGCCTGTTAATGACGATGGAACACACAAATTGCGTCGCGATTGGATACATAGTCCTCCAGCCGAATTGTCTCGAAGGGCCTAGTGCTGCCTCGGGCGCCTTATGGTCGTTCTCCTGTGAGTCTAGATTTTCGAATCCGACGCAAAACTGACAGTTAATTGTAACGTTCAGGGCCTCTTAATGACGATGGAACACACAAATAGCGTCGCGATTCAATGCATCGTCCTCCAGCCGACTTGTCTCCAAGGGTCTAGTTCTGCCTCGGGCGCCTTATGGTCGTTCTTCTGTGAGTCAAGATTTTCGAATCCGATGCAAAACTGACAGTTAATTGTAAGGTTCAGAGCCTCTTAATGACGATGGAACACACAAGTAGCGTCGCGAATCAATACATCGTCCTCCAGCCGAATTGTCTCCAAGGTTCTAGTGCTGCCTCGGGCACCTTATGGTCGTTCTCCTGTGAGTCTAGATTTTCGAATCCGACGCAAAACTGACAGTTAATTGTAAAGTTCAGAGCCTCTTAATGACGATGCAACACACAAATTGCGTCGCGATTCAATACATCGTCCTACAGCCGACTTGTCTCCATGGGTCTAGTTCTGCCTCGGGCACCTTATGGTCGTTCTCCTGTGAGTCTAGGTTTTCGAATCCGACGCAAAACTGACAGTGAATTGTAACGTTCAGAGCCTCTTGATGACGATGGAACACACAAATTGCGTCGCGATTCAATACATCGTCCTACAGCCGACGTGTCTGCAAGGGTCTCTTGCTGCCTCGGGCACCTTATGGTCGTTCTCCTGTGAGTCTAGTTTTCCGAATACGACGCAAAACTGACAGTTAATTGTAACGTTCAGAGCCTGATAATGACGATGGAACACACAAATTGCGTCGCGATTCAATACATCGTCCTCCAGCCGACTTGCCTCCGAGGTAGTATTGCTGCCCCGGGCACCTTTTGGTCGTTCTCCTATGAGTCTAGTTTTTCGAATCCGGCGCAAAACTGACAGTTAATTGTAACGTTCAGAGCCTCATAATGACGATGGAACACACAAATTGCGTCGCGATTCAATACATCGTCCTCCAGCCGACTTGTCTCCGAGGTAGTATTGCCGCCCCGGGAACCTTTTGGTCGTTCTCCTATGAGTCTAGTTTTTCGAATCCGACGCAAAACTGACAGTTAATTGTAACGTTCAGAGCCTGTTAATGACGATGGAACACACAAATGGCGTCGCGATTCAATACATCGTCCTCCAGCCGACTTGTCTCCGAGGTAGTATTGCTGCCCCGGGCACCTTTTGGTCGTTCTCCCATGAGTCAAGTTTTTCGAATCCGGCGCAAAACTGACAGTTAATTGTAACGTTCAGAGCCTCTTAATGACGATGGAACACACAAATTGCGTCGCGATTCAATACATCGTCCTCCAGCCGACTTGTCTCCGAGGTAGTATTGCTGCCCCGGGCACCTTTTGGTCGTTCTCCTATGAATCTAGTTTTCCGAATCCGATGCAAAACTGACTGTTAATTGTAACATTCAGAGATTCTTAATGACGATGGAACACACAAATTGCGTCGCGATTCAATACATCGTCCTCCAGCCGACTTGTCTCCGAGGGTCTAATGCTGCCTCGGGCACCTTATGGTCGTTCTCCTGTAACTCTAGATTTTCGAATCCGACGCAAAATTGACAGTTAATTGTAAGGTTCAGAGCCTTTTAATGACGATGGAACACACAAATTGCGTCGCGATTCAATACATCGTCCTCCAGCCGACCTGTCTCCAAGGGTCTATTGTTGCCTCGGGCACCTTATGGTCGTTCTCCTGTGAGTCTAGTTTTTCGAATCCGACGCAACACTGACAGTTAATTGTAACGTTCAGAGCCTCTTAATGACGATGGAACACACAAATTGCGTCGCGAATCGATACATAGTCCTCCAGCCGAATTGTCTCGAAGGGTCTAGTGCTGCCTCGGGCGCTTTATGGTCGTTCTCCTGTGAGTCTAGATTTTCGAATCCGACGCAAAACTGACAGTTAATTGTAACGTTCAGGGCCTCTTAATGACGATGGAACACACAAATTGCGTCGCGATTCAATACATCGTCCTACAGCCGACTTGTCTCCATGGGTCTAGTTCTGCCTCGGGCACCTTATGGTCGTTCTCCTGTGGGTCTAGATTTTCGAATCCGACGCAAAACTGACAGTGAATTGTAACGTCAGAGCCTCTTGATGACGATGGATCATACAAATTGCGTCGCGATTCAATACATCGTCCTACAGCCGACCTGTCTGCAAGGGTCTCTTGCTGCCTCGGGCACCTTATGGTCGTTCTCCTGTGAGTCTAGTTTTCCGAATACGACGCAAAACTGACAGTTAATTGTAACGTTCAGAGCCTGATAATGGCGATGGAACATACAAATTGCGTCGCGCTTCAATACATCGTCCTGCAGCCGACTTGCCTCCGTGGTAGTATTGCTGCCCCGGGCACCTTTTGGTCGTTCTCCTATGAGGCTAGTTTTTCGATTCCGGCGCAAAACTGACAGTTAATTGTAACGTTCAGAGCCTCATAATGACGATGGAACACACAAATTGCGTCGCGATTCAATACATCGTCCTCCAGCCGACTTGTCTCCGAGGTAGTATTGGTGCCCCGGGCACCTTTTGGTCGTTCTCCTTTGAGTCTAGTTTTTCGAATCCGACGCAAAACTGACAGTTAACTGTAACGTTCAGAGCCTGTTAATGACGATGGAACACACAAATTGCGTCGCGATTCAATACATCGTCCTCCAGCCGACTTGTCTCCGAGGTAGTATTGCTGCCCCGGGCACCTTTTGGTCGTTCTCCTATGAGTCTAGTTTTTCGAATCCGGCGCAAAACTGACAGTTAATTGTAACGTTCAGAGCCTCTTAATGACGATGGAACACACAAATTGCGTCGCGATTCAATACATCGACCTCCAGCCGACTTGTCTCCGAGGTAGTATTGCTGCCCCGGGCACCTTTTGGTCGTTCTCCTATGAGTCTAGTTTTTCGAATCCGGCGCAAAACTGACAGTTAATTGTAATGTTCAGAGCCTCTTAATGACGATGGAACACACAAATTGCGTCGCGATTCAATACATCGTCCTCCAGCCGACTTGTCTCCGAGGTAGTATTGCTGCCCCGGGCACCTTTTGGTTGTTCTCCTATGAATCTAGTTTTTCGAATCCGACGCAAAACTGACAGTTAATTGTAACGTTCAGAGCCTCTTAATGACAATGGAACACTCAAATTGCGTCGCGATTCAATACATCGCCCTCCAGCCGACTTGTCTCCGAGGGTCTAGTGCTGCCTCGGGCACCTTATGGTCGTTCTCCTGTAAGTCTAGATTTTCGAATCCGACGCAAAACTGACAGTTAATTGTAAGGTTCAGAGCCTCTTAATTACGATGGAACACACAAATTGCGTCGCGATTCAATACATCGTCCTCCAGCCGACCTGTCTCCAAGCTTCTATTGCTGCCTCGGGCACCTTATGGTCGTTCTCCTGTGAGTCTAGTTTTTCGAATCCGACGCAAAACTGACAGTTAATTGTAACGTTCAGAGCCTCCTAATGTCGATGGAACACACAAATTGCGTCGCGATTCGATACATAGTCCTCCAGCCGAATTGTCTCGAAGGGTCTAGTGCTGCCTCGGGCGCCTTATGGTCGTTCTCTTGTGAGTCTAGATTTTCGAATCCGACGCAAAACTGACAGTTAATTGTAACGTTCAGGGCCTCTTAATGACGATGGAACACACAAATTGCATCGCGATTCAATACATCGTCCTACAGCCGACTTGTCTCCAAGGGTGTAGTACTGCCTCGGGCACCTTTTGATCGTTCTGCTATAAGTCTACATTTTCATATCCGACGCAAAACTGACAGTGAATTGTAACGTTCAGAGCCTCTTAATGACGATGGAACACACAAATTGCGTCGCGATTCAATGCATCGTCCTCCAGCCGACTTGTCTCCAAGGGTCTATTTCTGCCTCGGGCACCTCATGGTCGTTCTTCTGTGAGTCTAGATTTTCGAATCCGATGCAAAACTGACAGTTAATTGTAAGGTTCAGAGCCTCTTAATGACGATGCAACACACAAATTGCGTCGCGATTCAATACATCGTCCTACAGCCGACTTGTCTCCATGGGTCTAGTGCTGCCTCGGGCACCTTATGGTCGTTCTCCTGTGAGTCTAGATTTTCGAATCCGACGCAAAAGTGACAGTGAATTGTAACGTTCAGAGCCTCTTGATGACGATGTAACACACAAATTGCGTCGCGATTCAATACATCGTCCTACAGCCGACCTGTCTGCAAGGGTCTCTTGCTGCCTCGGGCACCTTATGGTCGTTCTCCTGTGAGTCTAGTTTTACGAATCCAACAAAACTGACAATTAATTGTAACGTTCGGAGCCTGTTAATGACGATGGAACACACAAATTGCGTCGCGATTCAATACATCGTCCTCCAGCCGACTTGCCTCCGAGGTAGTATTGCTGCCCCGGGCACCTTTTGGTCGTTCTCCTATGAGTCTAGTTTTTCGAATCCGGCGCAAAACTGACAGTTAATTGTAACGTTCAGAGCCTCATAGTGACGATGGAACACACAAATTGCGTCGCGATTCAATACATCGTCCTACAGCCGACTTGTCTCCGAGGTAGTATTGCTGCCCCGGGCACCTTTTGGTCGTTCTCCTATGAGTCTAGTTTTTCGAATCCGACGCAAAACTGACAGTTAATTGTAACGTTCAGAGCCTGTTAATGACGATGGAACACACAAATTGCGTCGCGATTCAATAAATCGTCCTCCAGCCGACTTGTCTCCGAGGTAGTATTGCTGCCCCGGGCACCTTTTGGTCGTTCTCCTGTGAGTCTAGTTTTTCGAATCCGGCGCAAAACTGACAGTTAATTGTAACGTTCAGAGCCTCTTAATGACGATGGAACACACTAATTGCGTCGCGATTCAAAACATCGTCCTCCAGCCGACTTGTCTCCGAGGTAGTATTGCTGCCCCGGGCACCTTTTGGTCGTTCTCCTATTAATCTAGTTTTTCGAATCCGACGCAAAACTGACAGTTAATTGTAACGTTCAGAGCCTGTTAATGACGATGGAACACACAAATTGCGTCGCGATTCAATACATCGTCCTCCAGCCGACTTGTCTCCGAGGGTCTACTGCTGCCTCGGGCACCTTATGGTCGTTCTCCTGTAAGTCTAGATTTTCGAATCCGACGCAAAACTGACAGTTAATTGTAAGGTTCAGAGCCTCTTAATGACGATGCAACACACAAATTGCGTCGCGATTCAATACATCGTCCTACAGCCGACTTGTCTCCATGGGTCTAGTGCTGCCTCGGGCACCTTATGGTCGTCCTCCTGTGAGTCTAGATTTTCGAATCCGACGCAAAACTGACAGTGAATTGTAACGTTCAGAGCCTCTTGATGACGATGGAACACACAAATTGCGTCGCGATTCAATACATCGTCCTACAGCCGACCTGTCTGCAAGGGTCTCTTGCTGCCTCGGGCCCCTTATGGTCGTTCTCCTGTGAGTCTAGTTTTCCGAATACGACGCAAAACTGACAGTTAATTGTAACGTTCAGAGCCTGATAATGACTATGGAACACACAAATTGCGTCGCGATTCAATACATCGTCCTCCAGACGACTTGTCTCCGAGGTAGAATTGCTTTCCCGGGCACCTTATCGTCGTTCTCCTGTGAGTCTAGTTTTTCGAATCCAACAAAACTGACAATTAATTGTAACGTTCAGAGCCTGTTAATGACGATGGAACACACAAATTGCGTCGCGATTCAATACATCGTCCTCCAGCCGACTTGCCTCCGAGGTAGTATTGTGCCCCGGGCACCTTTTGATCGTTCTCCTATGAGTCTAGTTTTTCGAATCCGGCGTAAAACTGACATTTAATTGTAACGTTCAGAGCCTCATAATGACGATGGAACACACAAATTGCGTCGCGATTCAATACATCGTCCTCCAGCCGACTTGTCTCCGAAGTAGTATTGCTGCCCCGGGCACCTTTTGGTCGTTCTCCTATGAGTCTAGTTTTTCGAATCCGACGCAAAACTGACAGTTAATTGTTACGTTCAGAGCCTCTTAATGACGATGGAACACACAAATTGAGTCGCGATTCAATACATCGTCCTCCAGCCGACTTGTCTCCGAGGGTCTAGTGCTGCCTCGGGCACCTTATGGTCGTTCTCCTGTAAGTCTATATTTTCGAATCCGACGCAAAACTGACAGTTAATTGTAAGGTTCAGAGCCTCTTAATGACGATGGAACACACAAATTGCGTCGCGATTCAATACATCGTCCTCCAGCCGACCTGTCTCCTTGGGTCTAGTGCTGCCTCGGGCGCATTATGGTCGTTCTTCTGTGAGTCTAGATTTTCGAATCCGATGCAAAACTGACAGTTAATTGTAAGGTTCAGAGCCTCTTAATGACGATGGAACACACAAGTAGCGTCGCGAATCAATACATCGTCCTCCAGCCGAAATGTCTCCAAAGTTCTAGTGCTGCCTCGGGCACCTTATGGTCGTTCTCCTGTGAGTCTAGATTTTCGAATCCGACGCAAAACTGACAGTTAATTGTAACGTTCAGAGCCTCTTAATGACGATGCAACACACAAATTGCGTCGTGATTCAATACATCGTCCTACAGCCGACTTGTCTCCATGGGTCTAGTGCTGCCTCGGGCACCTTATGGTCGTTTTCCTGTGAGTCTAGATTTTCGAATCCGACGCAAAACTGACAGTGAATTGTAACGTTCAGAGCCTCTTGATGACGATGGAACACACAAATTGCGTCGCGATTCAATACATTGTCCTCCAGCCGACTTGTCTCCGAGGTAGTATTGCTGCCCCGGGCACCTTTTGGTCGTTCTCCTATGAGTCTAGTTTTTCGAATCCGGCGCAAAACTGACAGTTAATTGTAACGTTCAGAGCCTCTTATTGACGATGGAACACACAAATTGCGTCGCGATTCAATACATCGTCCTCCAGCCGACTTGTCTCCGAGATAGTATTGCTGCCCCGGGCACCTTTTGGTCGTTCTCCTATGAGTCTAGTTTTTCGAATCCGACGCAAAACTGACAGTTATTTGTAACGTTCAGAGCCTGATAATGACGATGGAACACACAAATTGCGTCGCGATTCAATACATCGTCCTCCAGCCGACTTGTCTCCGAGGTAGTATTGCTGCCCCGGGCACCTTTTGGTCGTTCTCCTATGAGTCTAGTTTTTCGAATCCGGCGCAAAACTGACAGTTAATTGTAACGTTCAGAGCCTCTTAATGACGATGGAACACACAAATTGCGTCGCGATTCAATACATCGTCCTCCAGCCGACCTGTCTCCAAGGGTCTATTGCTGCCTCGGGCACCTTTTGGTCGTTCTCCTATGAGTCTAGTTTTTCGAATCCGGCGCAAAACTGACAGTTAATTGTAACGTTCAGAGCCTCTTAATGACAATGGAACACACAAATTGCGTCGCGATTCAATAAATCGTCCTCCAGCCGACTTGTTTCCGAGGGTCTAGTGCTGCCTCGGGCACCTTATGGTCGTTCTCCTGTAAGTCTAGATTTTAGAATCCGACGCAAAACTGACAGTGAATTGCAACGCTCAGAGCCTGTTAATGATGATAGAACACACAAATTGCGTCGCGATTCAATTCATCGTCCTCCATCCGACTTGTCTCCAAGGGTCTATTGTTGCCTCGGGCACCTTATGGTCGTTCTCCTGTGAGTCTAGTTTTTCGAATCCGACGCAAAACTGACAGTTAATTGTAATGTTCAGAGCCTGTTAATAACGGTGGAACACACAATTTGCGTCGCGATTCAATACATCGTCCTCCAGCCGACTTGTCTCTAAGGGTCTAGTGCTGCCTCGGGCACCTTATGGTCGTTCTTCTGTGAGTCCAGATTTTCGAATCCGACGAAAAACTGACAGTGAATTGTAAGGTTCAGAGCCTCTTAATGACGATGGAACACACAAATTGCATCGCGATTCAATACATCGTCCTCCAGCCGACTTCTCTCCAAGGGTCTATAGCTGCCTCGGAAACCGTATCGTCGTTCTCCTGTGAGTCTAGTTTTTCGAATCCGACGCAAAACTGACAATTAATTGTAACGTTCAGAGCCTGTTAATGACGATGGAACACACAAATTGCGTCGCGATTCAATACATCGTCCTCCAGCCGACTTGTCTCCGAGGTAGTATTGCTGCCCCGGGCACCTTTTCGTCGTTCTCCTATGAGTCTAGTTTTTCAAATCCGGCGCAAAACTGACAGTTAATTGTAACGTTCAAAGCCTGTTAATGACGATGGAACACACAAATTGCGTCGCGATTCAATACATCGTCCTCCAGCCGAGTTGTCTCCGAGGTAGTATTGCTGCCTCGGGCACCTTTTGGTCGTTCTCCTATGAGTCTAGTTTTTCGAATCCGGCGCAAAACTGACAGTTAATTGTAACGTTCAGCGCCTCTTAATGACGATGGAGCACACAAATTGCTTAGCGATTCAATACATCGTCCTACAGCCGTCTTGTCCCAAAGATTCTAGTGCTGCCTCGGGCGCCTTATGGTCGTTCTCCTGTGAATCTAGATTTTCGAATCCGACGCAAAACTGATAAATAATTGTAACGTTCAGAGCCTCTTAATGACGATGGAACACACAAATTGCGTCGCGATTCAATACATCGTCCTACAGCCGAGTTGTCTCCAAGGGTCTAGTGCTACCTCGGGCACCTTATGGTCGTTCTCCTGTGAGTCTAGGTTTTCGAATCCGACGCAAAACTGACAGTGAATTGTAACGTTCAGTGCCTGGTAATGACAATGGAACCCACAAATTGCGTCGCGATTCAATTCATCGTCCTCCAGTCGACTTGTCTCCAAGGTAGTATTGCTGCCCCGGGCACCTTTTGGTCGTTCTCCTATGAGTCTAGTTTTTCGAATCCGGCGCAAAACTGACAGTTAATTGTAACGTTCAGAGCCTCTTGATGACGATGGAACACACAAATTGCGTCGCGATTCAATACATCGTCCTCCAGCCGACTTGTCTCCGAGGTAGTATTGCTGCCCCGGGCACCTTTTGGTCGTTCTCCTATGAATCTAGTTTTTCGAATCCGACGCAAAACTGACAGTTAATTGTAACGTTCAGAGCCTCTTAATGACAATGGAACACACAAATTGCGTCGCGATTCAATACATCGTCCTACAGCCGTCTTGTCTCAAAGAGTCTAATGCTGCCTCGGGCACCTTATGGTCGTTCTCCTGTAAGTCTAGATTTTCGAATCCGACGCAAAACTGACAGTGAATTGTAAGGTTCAGAGCCTCTTAATGACGATGGAACACACAAATTGCGTCGCGATTCAATACATCGTCCTCCAGCCGACCTGTCTCCAAGCTTCTATTGCTGCCTCGGGCACCTTATGGTCGTTCTCCTGTGAGTCTAGTTTTTCGAATCCGACGCAAAACTGACAGTTAATTGTAACGTTCAGAGCCTCTTAATGACGATGGAACACACAAATTGCGTCGCGATTCGATACATAGTCCTCCAGCCGAATTGTCTCGAAGGGTCTAGTGCTGCCTCGGGCGCCTTATGGTCGTTCTCCTGTGAGTCTAGATTTTCGAATCCGACGCAAAACTGACAGTTAATTGTAACGTTCAGAGCCTCTTAATGACGATGCAACACACAAATTGCGTCGCGATTCAATACATCGTCCTACAGCCGAGTTGTCTCCATGGGTCTAGTGCTGCCTCGGGCACCTTATGGTCGTTCTCCTGTGAGTCTAGATTTTCGAATCCGACGCAAAACTGACAGTGAATTGTAACGTTCAGAGCCTCTTGATGACGATGGAACACACAAATTGCGTCGCGATTCAATACATCGTCCTACAGCCGACCTGTCTGCAAGGGTCTCTTGCTGCCTCGGGCACCTTATGGTCGTTCTCCTGTGAGTATAGTTTTCCGAATACGACGCAAAACTGACAGTTAATTGTAACGTTCAGAGCCTGATAATGACGATGGAACACACAAATTGCGTCGCGATTCAATACATCGTCCTCCAGCCGAATTGCCTCCGAGGTAGTATTGCTGCCCCGGGCACCTTTTGGTCGTTCTCCTATGAGTCTAGTTTTTCGAATCCGGCGCAAAACTGACAGTTAATTGTAACGTTCAGAGCCTCATAATGACGATGGAACACACAAATTGCTTCGCGATTCAATACATCGTCCTCCAGCCGACTTGTCTCCGAGGTAGTATTGCTGCCCCGGGAACCTTTTGGTCGTTCTCCTATGAGTCTAGTTTTTCGAATCCGACGCAAAACTGACAGTTAATTATAACGTTCAGAGCCTGTTAATGTTGATGGAACACACAAATTGCGTCGCGATTCAATACATCGTCCTCCAGCCGACTTGTCTCCGAGGTAGTATTGCTGCCCCGGGCACCTTTTGGTCGTTCTCCTATGAGTCAAGTTTTTCGAATCCGGCGCAAAACTGACAGTTAATTGTAACGTTCAGAGCCTCTTAATGACGATGGAACACACAAATTGCGTCGCGATTCAATACATCGTCCTCCAGCCGACTTGTCTCCGAAGTAGTATTGCTGCCCCGGGCACCTTTTGGTCGTTCTCCTATGAATCTAGTTTTTCGAATCCGACGCAAAACTGACTGTTAATTGTAACGTTCAGAGATTCTTAATGACGATGGAACACACAAATTGCGTCGCGATTCAATACATCCTCCTCCAGCCGACTTGTCTCCGAGGGTCTAATGCTGCCTCGGGCACCTTATGGTCGTTCTGCTGTAAGTCTAGATTTTCTAATCCGACGCAAAACTGACAGTGAATTGTAACGTTCAGAGCCTCTTAATGACGATGGAACACACAAGTAGCGTCGCTAATCAATACATCGTCCTCCAGCCGAATTGTCTCCAAGGTTCTAGTGCTGCCTCGGGCACCTTATGGTCGTTCTCCTGTGAGTCTAGATTTTCGAATCCGACGCAAAACTGACAGTTTATTGTAATGTTCAGAGCCTGTTAATGACGATGGAACACACAAATTGCGTCGCGATTCAATAAATCGTCCTCCAGCCGACTTGTCTCCGAGGTAGTATTGCTGCCCCGGGCACCTTTTGGTCGTTCTCCTGTGAGTCTAGTTTTTCGAATCCGGCGCAAAACTGACAGTTAATTGTAACGTTCAGAGCCTCTTAATGACGATGGAACACACTAATTGCGTCGCGATTCAATACATCGTCCTCCAGCCGACTTGTCTCCGAGGTAGTATTGCTGCCCCGGGCACCTTTTGGTCGTTCTCCTATTAATCTAGTTTTTCGAATCCGACGCAAAACTGACAGTTAATTGTAACGTTCAGAGCCTGTTAATGACGATGGAACACACAAATTGCGTCGCGATTCAATACATCGTCCTCCAGCCGACTTGTCTCCGAGGGTCTACTGCTGCCACGGGCACCTTATGGTCGTTCTCCTGTAAGTCTAGATTTTCGAATCCGACGCAAAACTGACAGTTAATTGTAAGGTTCAGAGCCTCTTAATGACGAAGCAACACACAAATTGCGTCGCGATTCAATACATCGTCCTACAGCCGACTTGTCTCCATGGGTCTAGTGCTGCCTCGGGCACCTTATGGTCGTCCTCCTGTGAGTCTAGATTTTCGAATCCGACGCAAAACTGACAGTGAATTGTAACGTTCAGAGCCTCTTGATGACGATGGAACACACAAATTGCGTCGCGATTCAATACATCGTCCTACAGCCGACCTGTCTGCAAGGGTCTCTTGCTGCCTCGGGCCCCTTATGGTCGTTCTCCTGTGAGTCTAGTTTTCCGAATACGACGCAAAACTGACAGTTAATTGTAACGTTCAGAGCCTGATAATGACTATGGAACACACAAATTGCGTCGCGATTCAATACATCGTCCTCCAGACGACTTGTCTCCGAGGTAGAATTGCTTTCCCGGGCACCTTATCGTCGTTCTCCTGTGAGTCTAGTTTTTCGAATCCAACAAAACTGACAATTAATTGTAACGTTCAGAGCCTGTTAATGACGATGGAACACACAAATTGCGTCGCGATTCAATACATCGTCCTCCAGCCGACTTGCCTCCGAGGTAGTATTGTGCCCCGGGCACCTTTTGATCGTTCTCCTATGAGTCTAGTTTTTCGAATCCGGCGTAAAACTGACATTTAATTGTAACGTTCAGAGCCTCATAATGACGATGGAACACACAAATTGCGTCGCGATTCAATACATCGTCCTCCAGCCGACTTGTCTCCGAAGTAGTATTGCTGCCCCGGGCACCTTTTGGTCGTTCTCCTATGAGTCTAGTTTTTCGAATCCGACGCAAAACTGACAGTTAATTGTTACGTTCAGAGCCTCTTAATGACGATGGAACACACAAATTGAGTCGCGATTCAATACATCGTCCTCCAGCCGACTTGTCTCCGAGGGTCTAGTGCTGCCTCGGGCACCTTATGGTCGTTCTCCTGTAAGTCTATATTTTCGAATCCGACGCAGAACTGACAGTTAATTGTAAGGTTCAGAGCCTCTTAATGACGATGGAACACACAAATTGCGTCGCGATTCAATACATCGTCCTCCAGCCGACCTGTCTCCAAGGGTCTAGTGCTGCCTCGGGCGCATTATGGTCGTTCTTCTGTGAGTCTAGATTTTCGAATCCGATGCAAAACTGACAGTTAATTGTAAGGTTCAGAGCCTCCTAATGACGATGGAACACACAAGTAGCGTCGCGAATCAATACATCGTCCTCCAGCCGAAATGTCTCCAAAGTTCTAGTGCTGCCTCGGGCACCTTATGGTCGTTCTCCTGTGAGTCTAGATTTTCGAATCCGACGCAAAACTGACAGTTAATTGTAACGTTCAGAGCCTCTTAATGACGATGCAACACACAAATTGCGTCGCGATTCAATACATCGTCCTACAGCCGACTTGTCTCCATGGGTCTAGTGCTGCCTCGGGCACCTTATGGTCGTTTTCCTGTGAGTCTAGATTTTCGAATCCGACGCAAAACTGACAGTGAATTGTAACGTTCAGAGCCTCTTGATGACGATGGAACACACAAATTGCGTCGCGATTCAATACATTGTCCTCCAGCCGACTTGTCTCCGAGGTAGTATTGCTGCCCCGGGCACCTTTTGGTCGTTCTCCTATCAGTCTAGTTTTTCGAATCCGGCGCAAAACTGACAGTTAATTGTAACGTTCAGAGCCTCTTATTGACGATGGAACACACAAATTGCGTCGCGATTCAATACATCGTCCTCCAGCCGACTTGTCTCCGAGATAGTATTGCTGCCCCGGGCACCTTTTGGTCGTTCTCCTATGAGTCTAGTTTTTCGAATCCGACGCAAAACTGACAGTTATTTGTAACGTTCAGAGCCTGTTAATGACGATGGAACACACAAATTGCGTCGCGATTCAATACATCGTCCTACAGCCGACTTGTCTCCGAGGTAGTATTGCTGCCCCGGGCACCTTTTGGTCGTTCTCCTATGAGTCTAGTTTTTCGAATCCGGCGCAAAACTGACAGTTAATTGTAACGTTCAGAGCCTCTTAATGACGATGGAACACACAAATTGCGTCGCGATTCAATACATCGTCCTCCAGCCGACCTGTCTCCAAGGGTCTATTGCTGCCTCGGGCACCTTTTGGTCGTTCTCCTATGAGTCTAGTTTTTCGAATCCGGCGCAAAACTGACAGTTAATTGTAACGTTCAGAGCCTCTTAATGACAATGGAACACACAAATTGCGTCGCGATTCAATACATCGTCCTCCAGCCGACTTGTTTCCGAGGGTCTAGTGCTGCCTCGGGCACCTTATGGTCGTTCTCCTGTAAGTCTAGATTTTAGAATCCGACGCAAAACTGACAGTGAATTGCAACGCTCAGAGCCTGTTAATGATGATAGAACACACAAATTGCGTCGCGATTCAATTCATCGTCCTCCATCCGACTTGTCTCCAAGGGTCTATTGTTGCCTCGGGCACCTTATGGTCGTTCTCCTGTGAGTCTAGTTTTTCGAATCCGACGCAAAACTGACAGTTAATTGTAATGTTCAGAGCCTGTTAATAACGGTGGAACACACAATTTGCGTCGCGATTCAATACATCGTCCTCCAGCCGACTTGTCTCTAAGGGTCTAGTGCTGCCTCGGGCACCTTATGGTCGTTCTTCTGTGAGTCCAGATTTTCGAATCCGACGAAAAACTGACAGTGAATTGTAAGGTTCAGAGCCTCTTAATGACGATGGAACACACAAATTGCATCGCGATTCAATACATCGTCCTCCAGCCGACTTCTCTCCAAGGGTCTATAGCTGCCTCGGAAACCGTATCGTCGTTCTCCTGTGAGTCTAGTTTTTCGAATCCGACGCAAAACTGACAATTAATTGTAACGTTCAGAGCCTGTTAATGACGATGGAACACACAAATTGCGTCGCGATTCAATACATCGTCCTCCAGCCGACTTGTCTCCGAGGTAGTATTGCTGCCCCGGGCACCTTTTCGTCGTTCTCCTATGAGTCTAGTTTTTCAAATCCGGCGCAAAACTGACAGTTAATTGTAACGTTCAAAGCCTGTTAATGACGATGGAACACACAAATTGCGTCGCGATTCAATACATCGTCCTCCAGCCGAGTTGTCTCCGAGGTAGTATTGCTGCCTCGGGCACCTTTTGGTCGTTCTCCTATGAGTCTAGTTTTTCGAATCCGGCGCAAAACTGACAGTTAATTGTAACGTTCAGCGCCTCTTAATGACGATGGAGCACACAAATTGCTTAGCGATTCAATACATCGTCCTACAGCCGTCTTGTCCCAAAGAGTCTAGTGCTGCCTCGGGCGCCTTATGGTCGTTCTCCTGTGAATCTAGATTTTCGAATCCGACGCAAAACTGATAGTTAATTGTAACGTTCAGAGCCTCTTAATGACGATGGAACACACAAATTGCGTCGCGATTCAATACATCGTCCTACAGCCGAGTTGTCTCCAAGGGTCTAGTGCTACCTCGGGCACCTTATGGTCGTTCTCCTGTGAGTCTAGGTTTTCGAATCCGACGCAAAACTGACAGTGAATTGTAACGTTCAGTGCCTGTTAATGACAATGGAACCCACAAATTGCGTCGCGATTCAATTCATCGTCCTCCAGTCGACTTGTCTCCAAGGTAGTATTGCTGCCCCGGGCACCTTTTGGTCGTTCTCCTATGAGTCTAGTTTTTCGAATCCGGCGCAAAACTGACAGTTAATTGTAACGTTCAGAGCCTCTTGATGACGATGGAACACACAAATTGCGTCGCGATTCAATACATCGTCCTCCAGCCGACTTGTCTCCGAGGTAGTATTGCTGCCCCGGGCACCTTTTGGTCGTTCTCCTATGAATCTAGTTTTTCGAATCCGACGCAAAACTGACAGTTAATTGTAACGTTCAGAGCCTCTTAATGACAATGGAACACACAAATTGCGTCGCGATTCAATACATCGTCCTACAGCCGTCTTGTCTCAAAGAGTCTAATGCTGCCTCGGGCACCTTATGGTCGTTCTCCTGTAAGTCTAGATTTTCGAATCCGACGCAAAACTGACAGTGAATTGTAAGGTTCAGAGCCTCTTAATGACGATGGAACACACAAATTGCGTCGCGATTCAATACATCGTCCTCCAGCCGACCTGTCTCCAAGCTTCTATTGCTGCCTCGGGCACCTTATGGTCGTTCTCCTGTGAGTCTAGTTTTTCGAATCCGACGCAAAACTGACAGTTAATTGTAACGTTCAGAGCCTCTTAATGACGATGGAACACACAAATTGCGTCGCGATTCGATACATAGTCCTCCAGCCGAATTGTCTCGAAGGGTCTAGTGCTGCCTCGGGCGCCTTATGGTCGTTCTCCTGTGAGTCTAGATTTTCGAATCCGACGCAAAACTGACAGTTAATTGTAACGTTCAGAGCCTCTTAATGACGATGCAACACACAAATTGCGTCGCGATTCAATACATCGTCCTACAGCCGAGTTGTCTCCATGGGTCTAGTGCTGCCTCGGGCACCTTATGGTCGTTCTCCTGTGAGTCTAGATTTTCGAATCCGACGCAAAACTGACAGTGAATTGTAACGTTCAGAGCCTCTTGATGACGATGGAACACACAAATTGCGTCGCGATTCAATACATCGTCCTACAGCCGCCCTGTCTGCAAGGGTCTCTTGCTGCCTCGGGCACCTTATGGTCGTTCTCCTGTGAGTATAGTTTTCCGAATACGTCGCAAAACTGACAGTTAATTGTAACGTTCAGAGCCTGATAATGACGATGGAACACACAAATTGCGTCGCGATTCAATACATCGTCCTCCAGCCGAATTGCCTCCGAGGTAGTATTGCTGCCCCGGGCACCTTTTGGTCGTTCTCCTATGAGTCTAGTTTTTCGAATCCGGCGCAAAACTGACAGTTAATTGTAACGTTCAGAGCCTCATAATGACGATGGAACACACAAATTGCTTCGCGATTCAATACATCGTCCTCCAGCCGACTTGTCTCCGAGGTAGTATTTCTGCCCCGGGAACCTTTTGGTCGTTCTCCTATGAGTCTAGTTTTTCGAATCCGACGCAAAACTGACAGTTAATTATAACGTTCAGAGCCTGTTAATGTTGATGGAACACACAAATTGCGTCGCGATTCAATACATCGTCCTCCAGCCGACTTGTCTCCGAGGTAGTATTGCTGCCCCGGGCACCTTTTGGTCGTTCTCCTATGAGTCAAGTTTTTCGAATCCGGCGCAAAACTGACAGTTAATTGTAACGTTCAGAGCCTCTTAATGACGATGGAACACACAAATTGCGTCGCGATTCAATACATCGTCCTCCAGCCGACTTGTCTCCGAAGTAGTATTGCTGCCCCGGGCACCTTTTGGTCGTTCTCCTATGAATCTAGTTTTTCGAATCCGACGCAAAACTGACTGTTAATTGTAACGTTCAGAGATTCTTAATGACGATGGAACACACAAATTGCGTCGCGATTCAATACATCGTCCTCCAGCCGACTTGTCTCCGAGGGTCTAATGCTGCCTCGGGCACCTTATGGTCGTTCTGCTGTAAGTCTAGATTTTCTAATCCGACGCAAAACTGACAGTGAATTGTAACGTTCAGAGCCTCTTAATGACGATGGAACACACAAGTAGCGTCGCTAATCAATACATCGTCCTCCAGGCGAATTGTCTCCAAGGTTCTAGTGCTGCCTCGGGCACCTTATGGTCGTTCTCCTGTGAGTCTAGATTTTCGAATCCGACGCAAAACTGACAGTTAATTGTAACGTTCAGAGCCTCTTAATGACGATGGAACACACAAATTGCGTCGCGATTCAATACATCGTCCCCCAACCGACTTGCCTCCGAGGTAGAATTGCTGCCCTGGGCACCTTATCGTCGTTCTCCTGTGAGTCTACTTTTTCGAATCCAACAAAACTGACAATTAATTGTAACGTTCAGAGCCTGTTAATGACGATGGAACACACAAATTGCGTCGCGATTCAATACATCGTCCTCCAGCCGACTTGTCTCCGAGGTAGTATTGCTGCCCCGGGCACCTCTTGGTCGTTCTCCTATGAGTCTAGTTTTTCAAATCCGGCGCAAACTGACAGTTAATTGTAACGTTCAGAGCCTCTTAATGACGATGGAACACACAAATTGCGTCGCGATTCAATACATCGTCCTCCAGCCGAGTTGTCTCCGAGGTAGTATTGCTGCTCCGGGCACCTTTTGGTCGTTCTCCTATGAGTCTAGTTTTTCGAATCCGGCGCAAAACTGACAGTTAATTGTAACGTTCAGAGCCTCTTAATGACGATGGAGCACACAAATTGCTTAGCGATTCAATACATCGTCCTACAGCCGTCTTGTCTCAAAGAGTCTAGTGCTGCCTCGGGCGCCTTATGGTCGTTCTCCTCTGAGTCTAGATTTTCGAATCCGACGCAAAACTGATAGTTAATTGTAACGTTCAGAGCCTCTTAATGACGATGGAACACACAAATTGCGTCGCGATTCAATACATCGTCCTACAGCCGAGTTGTCTCCAAGGGTCTAGTGCTGCCTCGGGCACCTTATGGTCGTTCTCCTGTGAGTCTAGGTTTTCGAATCCGACGCAAAACTGACAGTGAATTGTAACGTTCAGAGCCTCTTAATGACGATGGAACCCACAAATTGCGTCGCGATTCAATTCATCGTCCTCCAGTAGACTTGTATCCAAGGGTCTATTGCTGCCTCGGGCACCTTATCGTCGTTCTCCTGAGAGTCCAGTTCTTCGAATCCGACGCAAAACTGACAATTACTTGTAACGTTCAGAGCCTGTTAATGACGATGGAACACACAAATTGCGTCGCGATTCAATGCATCGTCCTCCAGCCGAATTGTCTCCGAGGTGGTATTGCTGCCCCGGGCACCTTTTGGTCGTTCTCCTATGAGTCTAGTTTTTCGAATCCGGCGCAAATCTGACTGTTAATTGTAACGTTCAGAGCCTCTTAATGACGATGGAACACACAAATTGCGTCGCGATTCAATACATCGTCCTCCAGCCGACTTGTCTCCGAGGGTCTAGTGCTGCCTCGGGCACCTTATGGTCGTTCTTCTGTGAGTGTAGATTTTCAAATCCGACGAAAAACCGACAGTTAATTGTAATGTTCAGAGCCTCTTAATGACGATGGAACACACAAATTGCGTCGCGATTCAATACATCGTGCTCCAGCCGACCTGTCTCCAAGGGTCTATTGCTGCCTCGGGCACCTTATGGTCGTTCTCCTGTGAGTCTAGTTTTTCGAATCCGACGCAAAACTGACAGTTAATTGTAACGTTCAGAGCCTCTTAATGACGATGGAACACACAAATTGCGTCGCGATTCAATACATAGTCCTCCAGCCGGATTGTCTCGAAAGGGCTAGTGCTTCCTCGGGCACCTTATGGTCGTTTTCCTGTGAGTCTAGATTTTCGAATCCGACGCAAAACTGACAGTTAATTGTAACGTTCAGAGCCTCTTAATGACGATGGAACACACAAATTGCGTCGCGATTCAATACATCGTCCTACAGCCGACTTGTCTCCAAGGGTCTAGTGCTGCCTCGGGCACCTTATGGTCGTTCTCCTGTGAGTCTAGTTTTTCGAATCCGACGCAAAACTGACAGTTAATTGTAATGTTCAGAGCCTGTTAATGACGATGGAACACACAAATTGCGTCGCGATTCAATACATCGTCCTCCAGCCGACTTGTCTCCAAGGGTCTAGTGCTGCCTCGGGCACCTTATGGTCGTTCTTCTGTGAGTCTAGATTTTCGAATCCGATGCAAAACTGACAGTTAATTGTAAGGTTCAGAGCCTCTTAATGACGATGGAACACACAAGTAGCGTCGCGAATCAATACATCGTCCTCCAGCCGAATTGTCTCCAAGGTTGTAGTGCTGCCTCGGGCACCTTATGGTCGTTCTCCTGTGAGTCTAGATTTTCGAATCCGACGCAAAACTGACAGTTAATTGTAACGTTCAGAGCCTCTTAATCACAATGCAACACACAAATTGCGTCGCGATTCAATACATCGTCCTACAGCCGACTTGTCTCCATGGGTCTAGTGCTGCCTCGGGCACCTTATGGTCGTTCTCCTGTGAGTCTAGATTTTTGAATCCGACGCAAAACTGACAGTGAATTGTAACGTTCAGAGCCTCTTGATGACGATGGAACACACAAATTGCGTCGCGATTCAATACATCGTAATACAGCCGACCTGTCTGCAAGGGTCTCTTGCTGTCTCGGGCACCTTATGGTTGTTCTCCTGTGAGTCGAGATTTCCGAATACGACGCAAAACTGACAGTTAATTGTAACGTTCAGAGCCTGATAATGACGATGGAACACACAAATTGCGTCGCGATACAATACATCGTCCTCCAACCGACTTGTCTCCGAGGTAGAATTGCTGCCCCGGGCACCTTATCGTCGTTCTCCTGTGAGTCTACTTTTTCGAATCCAACAAAACTGACAATTAATTGTAACGTTCAGAGCCTGTTAATGACGATGGAACACACAAATTGCGTCGCGATTCAATACATCGTCCTCCAGCCGACTTGTCTCCGAGGTAGTATTGCTGCCCCGGGCACCTTTTGGTCGTTCTCCTATGAGTCTAGTTTTTCGAATCCGGCGCAAAACTGACAGTGAATTGTAACGTTCAGAGCCTCTTAATGACGATGGTACACACAAATTGCGTCGCGATTCAATACATCGTCCTCCAGCCGACTTGTCTCCGAGGTAGTATTGCTGCCCCGGGCACCTCTTGGTCGTTCTCCTATGAGTCTAGTTTTTCGAATCCGGCGCAAAACTGACAGTTAATTGTAGCGTTCAGAGCCTCTTAATGACGATGGAGCACACAAATTGCTTAGCGATTCAATACATCGTCCTACAGCCGTCTTGTCTCAAAGAGTCTAGTGCTGCCTCGGGCGCCTTATGGTCGTTCTCCTGTGAGTCTAGATTTTCGAATCCGACGCAAAACTGATAGTTAATTGTAACGTTCAGAGCCTCTTAATGACGATGGAACACACAAATTGCGTCGCGATTCAATACATCGTCCTACAGCCTAGTTGTCTCCAAGGGTCTAGTGCTGCCTCGGGCACCTTATGGTCGTTGTCCTGTGAGTCTAGGTTTTCGAATCCGACGCAAAACTGACAGTGAATTGTAACGTTCAGAGCCTCTTGATGACGATGGAACACATAAATTGCGTCGCGATTCAATACATCGTCCTACAGCCGACCTGTCTGCAAGGGTCTCTTGCTGTCTCGGGCACCTTATGGTCGTTCTCCTCTGAGTCTAGTTTTCCGAATCCGACGCAAAACTGACAGTTAATTGTAACGTTCAGAGCCTGATAATGACGATGGAACACACAAATTGCGTCGCGATTCAATACATCGTCCTCCAGCCGAGTTGTCTCCGAGGTAGTATTGCTGCCCCGGGCACCTTTTGGTCGTTCTCCTATGAGTCTAGTTTTTCGAATCCGGCGCAAAACTGACAGTTAATTGTAACGTTCAGAGCCTCTTAATGACGATGGAGCACACAAATTGCTTTGCGATTCAATACATCGACCTACAGCCGTCTTGTCTCAAAGAGTCTAGTGCTGCCTCGGGCGCCTTATGGTCGTTCTCCTGTGAGTCTAGATTTTCGAATCCGACGCAAAACTGATAGTTAATTGTAACGTTCAGAGCCTCTTACTGACGATGGGACACACAAATTGCGTCGCGATTCAATACATCGTCCTACAGCCGAGTTGTCTCCAAGGGTCTAGTGCTGCCTCGGGCACCTTATGTTCGTTCTCCTGTGAGTCTAGGTTTTCGAATCCGACGCAAAACTGACAGTGAATTGTAACGTTCAGAGCCTCTTAATGACGATGGAACCCACAAATTGCGTCGCGATTCAATTCATCGTCCTCCAGTAGACTTGTATCCAAGGGTCTATAGCTGCCTCGGGCACCTTATCGTCGTTCTCCTGTGAGTCTAGTTTTTCGAATCCGACGCAAAACTGACAATTAATTGTAACGTTCAGAGCCTGTTAATGACGATGGAACACACAAATTGCGTCGCGATTCAATGCATCATCCTCCAGCCGACTTGTCTCCGAGGTGGTATTGCTGCCCCGGGCACCTTTTGGTCGTTCTCCTATGCGTCTAGTTTTTCGAATCCGGCGCAAAACTGACTGTTAATTGTAACGTTCAGAGCCTCTTAATGACGATGGAACACACAAATTGCGTCGCGATTCAATACATCGTCCTCCAGCCGACTTGTCTCCGAGGTAGTATTGCTGCCCCGGGCACCTTTTGGTCGTTCTCCTATGAATCTAGTTTTCGAATCCGACGCAAAACTGACAGTTAATTGTAACGTTCAGAGCCTCTGAATGACAATGGAACACACAAATTGCGTCGCGATTCAATACATCGTCCTCCAGCCGACTTGTCTCCGAGGGTCTAGTGCTGCCTCGGGCACCTTATGGTCGTTCTCCTGTAAGTCTAGATTTTCGAATCCGACGCAAAACTGACAGTTAATTGTAACGTTCAGAGCCTGTTAATAACGATGGAACACATAAATTGCGTCGCGATTCAATGCATCGTCCTCCAGCCGACTTGTCTCCGAGGTAGAATTGCTGCCCCGGGCACCTTATCGTCGTTCTCCTGTGAGTCTACTTTTTCGAATCCAACAAAACTGACAATTAATTGTAACGTTCAGAGCCTGTTAATGACGATGGAACACACAAATTGAGTCGCGATTCAATACATCGTCCTCCAGCCGACTTGTCTCCGAGGTAGTATTGCTGCCCCGGGCACCTTTTGGTCGTTCTCCTATGAGTCTAGTTTTTCGAATCCGACGCAAAACTGACAGTGAATTGTAACGTTCAGAGCCTCTTAATGACGATGGAACACACAAATTGCGTCGCGATTCAATACATCGTCCTCCGGCCGACTTGTCTCCGAGGTAGTATTGCTGCCCCGGGCACCTTTTGGTCGTTCTCCTATGAGTCTAGTTTTTCGAATCCGGCGCAAAACTGACAGTTAATTGTAACGTTCAGAGCCTCTTAATGACGATGGAGCACACAAATTGCTTAGCGATTCAATACATCGTCCTACAGCCGTCTTGTCTCAAAGAGTCTAGTGCTGACTCGGGCGTCTTATGGTCGTTCTCCTGTGAGTCTAGATTTTCGAATCCGACGCAAAACTGATAGTTAATTGTAACGTTCAGAGCCTCTTAATGACGATGGAACACACAAATTGCGTCGCGATTCAATACATCGTCCTACAGCCGAGTTGTCTCCAAGGGTCTAGTGCTGCCTCGGGCACCTTATGGTCGTTCTCCTGTGAGTCTAGGTTTTCGAATCCGACGCAAAACTGACAGTGAATTGTAACGTTCAGAGCCTCTTAATGACGATGGAACCCACAAATTGCGTCGCGATTCAATTCATCGTCCTCCAGTAGACTTGTATCCAAGGGTCTAATGCTGCCTCGGGCACCTTATCGTCGTTCTCCTGTGAGTCTAGTTTTTCGAATCCGGCGCAAAACTGACAGTTAATTGTAACGTTCAGAGCCTCTTAATGACGATGGAACACACAAATTGCGTCGCGATTCAATACATCGTCCTCCAGCCGACTTGTCTCCGAGGTAGTATTGCTGCCCCGGGCACCTTTTGGTCGTTCTCCTATGAATCTAATTTTCGAATCCGACGCAAAACTGACAGTTAATTGTAACGTTCAGAGCCTCTTAATGACAATGGAACACACAAATTGCGTCGCGATTCAATACATCGTCCTACAGCCGAGTTGTCTCCAAGGGTCTAGTACTGCCTCGGGCACCTTATGATCGTTCTCCTATGAGTCTACATTTTCATATCCGACGCAAAACTGACAGTGAATTGTAACGTTCAGAGCCTCTTAATGATGATGGAACACACAAATTGCGTCGCGATTCAATGCATCGTCCTCCAGCCTACTTGTCTCCAAGGGTCTAATTCTGCCTCGGGCACCTTATGGTCGTTCTTCTGTGAGTCTAGATTTTCGAATCCGATGCAAAACTGACAGTTAATTGTAAGGTTCAGAGCCACTTAATGACGATGGAACACACAAGAAGCGTCGCGAATCAATACATCGTCCTCCAGCCGAATTGTCTCCAAGGTTCTAGTGCTGCCTCGGGCAACTTATGGTCGTTCTCCTGTGAGTCCAGATTTTCGAATCCGACGCAAAACTGACAGTTAAATGTAACGTTCAGAGCCTCTTAATCACGATGCAACACACAAATTGCGTCGCGATTCAATACAACGTCCTACAGCCAACTTGTCTCCATGGGACTAGTGCTGCCTCGGGCACCTTATGGTCGTTCTCCTGTGAGTCTAGATTATCGAATCCGACGCAAAACTGACAGTGAATTGTAACGTTCAGAGCCTCTTGATGACGATGGAACACACAAATTGCGTCGCGATTCAATACATCGTCCTCCAACCGACTTTTCTCCGAGGTAGAATTGCTGCCCCGGGCACCTTATCGTCGTTCTCCTGTGAGTCTAGTTTTTCGAATCCAACAAAACTGACAATTAATTGTAACGTTCAGAGCCTGTTAATGACGATGGAACACACAAATTGCGTCGCGATTCAATACATCGTCCTCCAGAAGAAGTGTCTCCAAGGTAGTATTGCTGCCCCGGGCACCTTTTGGTCGTTCTCCTATTAGTCTAGTTTTTCGAATCCGGCGCAAAACTGACAGTTAATTGTAACGTTCAGGGCCTCTTAATGACGATGGAACACACAAATTGCGTCGCGATTCAATACATCGTCCTACAGCCGACTTGTCTCCAAGGGTCTAGTACTGCCTCGGGCACCTTATGGTCGTTCTTCTGTGAGTCGAGATTTTCGAATCCGATGCAAAACTGACAGTGAGTTGTAACGTTCAGAGCCTCTTGATGACGATGGAACACACAAATTGCGTCGCGATTCAATACATCGTCCTACAGCCGACCTGTCTGCAAGGGTCTCTTGCTGCCTCGGACACCCTATGGTCGTTCTCCTGTGAGTCTAGTTTTCCGAATACGACGCAAAACTGACAGTTAATTGTAACGTTCAGTGCCTGATAATGACGATGGAACACACAAATTGCGTCGCGATTCAATACATCGTCCTACAGCCGACTTGTCTCCGAGGTAGAATAGCTGCCCCGGGCACCTTATCTTCGTTCTCCTGTGAGTCTAGTTTTTCGAATCCAACAAAACTGACAATTAATTGTAACGTTCAGAGCCTGTTAATGACGATGGAACACACAAATTGCGTCGCGATTAAATACATCGTCCTCCAGCCGACTTGTCTCCGAGGCAGTATTGCTGCCCCGGGCACCTTTTGGTCGTTCTCCTATGAGTCTAGTTTTTCAAATCCGGCGCAAAACTGACAGTTAATTGTAACGTTCAGAGCCTCTTCATGACGATGGAACACACAAATTGCGTCGCGATTCAATACATCGTCCTCCAGCCGACTTGTCTCCGAGGTAGAATTGCTGCCCCGGGCACCTTATCTTCGTTCTCCTGTGAGTCTAGTTTTTCGAATCCAACAAAACTGACAATTAATTGTAACGTTCAGAGCCTGTTAATGACGATGGAACACACAAATTGCGTCGCGATTCAATACATCGTCCTCCAGCCGACTTGTCTCCGAGGCAGTATTGCTGTCCCGGGCACCTTTTGGACGTTCTCCTATGAGTCTATTTTTTCAAATCCGGCGCAAAACTGACAGTTAATTGTAACGTTCAGAGCCTCTTCATGACGATGGAACACACAAATTGCCTCGCGATTCAATACATCGTCCTCCAGCCGACGTGTCTCCGAGGTAGTATTGCTGCCCCAGGCACCTTTTGGTCGTTCTCCTATGAGTCTAGTTTTTTGAATCCGACGCAAAACTGACAGTTAATTGTAACGTTCAGAGCCTGTTAATGACGATGGAACACACAAATTGCGTCGCGATTCAATACATCGTCCTCCAGCCGAAGTGTCTCCAAGGTAGTATTGCTGCCCCGGGCACCTTTTGGTCGTTCTCCTATGAGTCTAGTTTTTCGAATCCGGCGCAAAACTGACAGTTAATTGTAACGTTCAGAGCCTCTTAATGACGATGGAACACACAGATTGCGTCGCGATTCAATACATCGTCCTCCAGCCGACTTGTCTCCGAGGTAGTATTGCTGCCCCGGGCACCTTTTGGTCGTTCTCCTATGAATCTAGTTTTTCGAATCCGACGCAAAACTGACAGTTAATTGTATCGTTCAGAGCCTGTTAATGACGGTGGAACACACAAATTGCGTCGCGATTCAATACATCGTCCTCCAGCCGACTTGTCTCCGAGGGTCTAGTGCTGCCTCGGGCACCTTATGGTCGTTCTCCTGCAAGTCTAGATTTTCGAATCCGACGCAAAACTGACAGTTGATTGTAAGGTTCAGAGCCTCTTAATGACGATGGAACACACAAATTGCGTCGCGATTCAACACATCGTCCTCCAGCCGACCTGTCACCAAGGGTCTATTGCTGCCTCGGGCACCTTATGGTCGTTCTCCTGTGATTCTAGTTTTTCGAATCCGACGCAAAACTGACAGTTAATTGTAACGTTCAGAGCCTCTTAATGACGATGGAACACACAAATTGCGTCGCGATTCGATACATAGTCCTCCAGCCGAATTGTCTCGAAGGGTCTAGTGCTGCCTCGGGCGCCTTATGGTCGTTCTCCTGTGAGTCTAGATTATCGAATCCGACGCAAAACTGACAGTTAATTGTAACGTTCAGGGCCTCTTAATGACGATGGAACACACAAATTGCGTCGCGATTCAATACATCGTCCTACAGCCGACTTGTCTCCAAGGGTCTAGTACTGCCTCGGACACCTTATGATCGTTCTCCTATGAGTCTACATTTTCATATCCGACGCTAAACTGACAGTTAATTGTAACGTTCAGAGCCTCTTAATGACGATGGAACACACAAATTGCGTCGCGATTCAATGCATCGTCCTCCAGCCGACTTGTCTCCAAGGGTCTAGTGCTGCCTCGGGCACCTTATGGTCGTTCTTCTGTGAGTCGAGATTTTTGAATCCGATGCAAAACTGACAGTGAATTGTAACGTTCAGAGCCTCTTGATGACGATGGAACACACAAATTGCGTCGCGATTCAATACATCGTCCTACAGCCGACCTGTCTGCAAGGGTCTCTTGCTGCCTCGGACACCCTATGGTCGTTCTCCTGTGAGTCTAGTTTTCCGAATACGACGCAAAACTGACAGTTAATTGTAACGTTCAGAGCCTGATAATGACGATGGAACACACAAATTGCGTCGCGATTCAATACATCGTCCTCCAGCCGACTTGTCTCCGAGGTAGAATTGCTGCCCCGGGCACCTTATCTTCGTTCTCCTGTGAGTCTAGTTTTTCGAATCCAACAAAACTGACAATTAATTGTAACGTTCAGAGCCTGTTAATGACGATGGAACACACAAATTGCGTCGCGATTCAATACATCGTCCTCCAGCCGACTTGTCTCCGAGGCAGTATTGCTGCCCCGGGCACCTTTTGGTCGTTCTCCTATGAGTCTAGTTTTTCAAATCCGGCGCAAAACTGACAGTTAATTGTAACGTTCAGAGCCTCTTCATGACGATGGAACACACAAATTGCGTCGCGATTCAATACATCGTCCTCCAGCCGACTTGTCTCCGAGGGTCTAGTGCTGCCTCGGGCACCTTATGGTCGTTCTCCTGTGAGTCTAGATTTTCGAATCCGACGCAAAAGTGACAGTTAATTGTAAGGTTCAGAGCCTCTTAATGACGATGGAACACACAAATTGCGTCGCGATTCAATACATCGTCCTCCAGCCGACCTGTCTCCAAGGGTCTATTGCTGCCTCGGGCACCTTATGGTCGTTCTCCTGTGAGTCTAGTTATTCGAATCCGACACAAAACTGACAATTGTAACGTTCAGAGCCTCTTAATGACGATGGAACACACAAATTGCGTCGCGATTCGATACATAGTCCTCCAGCCGAATTGTCTCGAAGGGTCTAGTGCTGCCTCGGGCGCCTTATGGTCGTTCTCCTGTGAGTCTAGACTTTCGAGTCCGACGCAAAACTGACAGTTAATTGTAACGTTCAGGGCCTCTTAATGACGGTGGAACACACAAATTGCGTCGCGATTCAATACATCGTCCCACAGCCGACTTGTCTCCAAGGGTCTAGTGCTGCCTCGGGCACTTTATGGTCGTTCTCCTGTGAGTCTAGTTTTTCGAATCCGACGCAAAACTGACAATTAATTCTAATGTTCAGAGCCTGTTAATGACGATGGAACACACAAATTGCGTCGCGATTCAATTCATCGTCCTCCAGCCGACTTGTCTCCAAGGATCTATTGCTGCCTCGGGCACCTTATGGTCGTTCTTCTGTGAGTCCAGATTTTCGAATCCGACGCAAAACTGACAGTTAATTGTAAGGTTCAGAGCCTCTTAATGACGATGGAACACACAAATTTCGTCGCGATTGAATACATCGACCTCCAGCTGACTTGTCTCCAAGGGTCTATAGCTGCCTCGGGCACCTTATCGTCATTCTCCAGTGAGTCTAGTTTTTCGAATCCGACGCAAAACTGACAATTAATTGTAACGTTCAGAGCCTGTTAATGACGATGGAACACACAAATTGCGTCGCGATTCAACAAATCGTCCTAAAGCCGACCTGACTGCAAGGGTCTCTTGCTGCCTCGGGCACCTTATGGTCGTTCTCCTGTGAGTCTAGTTTTCCCAATACGACGCAAAACTGACAGTTAATTGTTACGTTCAGAGCCTGATAATGACGATGGAACACACAAATTGCGTCGCGATTCAATACATCGTCCTCCAGCCGACTTGTCTCCGAGGTAGTATTGCTGCCCCGGGCACCTTTTGGTCGTTCTCCTATGAATCTAGTTTTTCGAATCCGACGCAAAACTGACAGTTAATTGTAGCGTTGAGAGCCTCTTAATGACGATGGAACACACAAATTGCGTCGCGATTCAATACATCGTCCTCCAGCCGATTTGTCTCCGAGGGTCTAGTGCTGCCTCGGGCACCTTATGGTCGTTCTCCTGTGAGTCTAGATTTTCTAATCCGACCTAAAACTGACAGTTAATTGTAAGGTTCAGAGCCTCTTAATGACGATGGAACACACAAATTTCGTCGCGGTATAATACATCGACCTCCAGCTGACTTGTCTCCAAGGGTCTATAGCTGCCTCGGGCACCTTACCGTCATTCTCCAGTGAGTCTAGTTTTTCGAATCCGACGCAAAACTGTCAATTAATTGTAACGTTCAGAGCCTGTTAATGACGATGGAACACACAAATTGCGTCGCGATTCAATACATCGTCCTCCAGCCGACTTGTCTCCGAGGTAGTATTGCTGCCCCGGGCACCTTTTGGTCGTTCTCCTATGAATCTAGTTTTTCGAATCCGACGCAATACTGACAGTTAATTGTATCGTTCAGAGCCTCTTAATGACGATGGAACACACAAATTGCGTCGCGATTCAATACATCGTCCTCCAGCCGACCTGTCTCCAAGGGTCTATTGCTGCCTCGGGCACCTTATGGTCGTTCTCCTGTGAGTCTAGATTTTCGAATCCGACGCAAAACTGACAGTTAATTGTAAGGTTCAGAGCCTCTTAATGACGATGCAACACACAAATTGCGTCGCGATTCATTACATCGTCCTCCAGCCGACTTGTCTCCGAGGTAGTATTGCTGCCCCGGGCACCTTTTGGTCGTTCTCCTATGAGTCTAGTTTTTCGAATCCGGCGCAAAACTGACAGTTAATTGTCACGTTCAGAGCCTCTTAATGACGATGGAACACACAAATTGCGTCGCGATTCAATACATCGTCCTCCAGCCGACTTGTTTCCGAGGTAGTATTGCTGCCCCGGGCACCATTTTGTCGTTCTCCAATGAATCTAGTTTTTGAATCCGACGCAAAACTGACAGTTAATTGCAACGTTCAGAGCCTCTTAATGACAATGGAACACACAAATTGCGTCGCGATTCAATAGATCGTCCTCCAGCCGACTTGTCTCCGAGGGTCTAGTGCTGCCTCGGGCACCTTATGGTCGTTCTCCTGTAAGTCTAGATTTTCGAATCCGACGCAAAACTGACAGTTAATTGTAAGGTTCAGAGCCTCTTAATGACGATGGAACACACAAATTGCGTCGCGATTCAATACATCGTCCTCCAGCCGACCTGTCTCCAAGCTTCTATTGGTGCCTCGGGCACCTTATGGTCGTTCTCCTGTGAGTCTAGTTTTTCAAATCCGACGCAAAACTGACAGTTAATTGTAACGTTCAGAGCCTGTTAATGACGATGGAACACACAAATTGCGTCGCGATTCGATACATAGTCCTCCAGCCGATTTGGCTCGAAGGGTCTAGTGCTTCCTCGGGCGCCTTATGGTCGTTCTCCTGTGAGTCTAGATTTTCGAATCCGACGCAAAACTGACAGTTAATTGTAACGTTCAGGGCCTCTTAATGACGATGGAACACACAAATTGCGTCGCGATTCAATACATCGTCCTCCAGACGACTTGTCTCCGAGGTAGAATTGCTGCCCCGGGCACCTTATCGTCGTTCTCCTGTGAGTCTAGTTTTTCGAATCCAACAAAACTGACAATTAATTGTAACGTTCAGAGCCTGTTAATAACGATGGAACACACAAATTGCGTCGCGATTCAATACATCGTCCTCCAGCCGACTTGCCTCCGAGGTAGTATTGCTGCCCCGGGCACCTTTTGGTCGTTCTCCTATGAGTCTAGTTTTTCGAATCCGGCGCAAAACTGACAGTTAATTGTAACGTTCAGAGCCTCATAATGACGATGGAACACACAAATTGCGTCGCGATTCAATACATCGTCCTCCAGCCGACTTGTCTCCGAGGTAGTATTGCTGCCCCGGGCACCTTTTGGTCGTTCTCCTATGTATCTAGTTTTTCGAATCCGACGTAAAACTGACAGTTAATTGTAACGTTCAGAGCCTCTTAATAACGATGGAACACACAAATTGCGTCGCGATTCAATATATCGTCCTACAGCTGACTTGTCTCCAAGGGTCTAGTACTGCCTCGGGCACCTTATGATCGTTCTCCTATGAGTCTACATTTTCATATCCGACGCAAAACTGACAGTGAATTGTAACGTTCAGAGCCTCTTAATGACGATGGAACACACAAATTGTGTCGCGATTCGATACATAGTCCTCCAGCCGAATTGTCTCGAAGGGTCTAGTGCTGCCTCGGGGGCCTTATGGTCGTTCTCCTGTGAGTCTAGATTTTCGAATCCGACGCAAAACTGACAGTTAATTGTAACGTTCAGGGTCTCTTAATGACGATGGAACACACAAATTGCGTCGCGATTCAATACATCGTCCTACAGCTGACTTGTCTCCAAGGGTCTAGTGCTTCCTCGGGCACCTTAAGGTCGTTCTTCTGTGAGTCTAGATTTTCGAATCCGATGCAAAACTGACAGTGAATTGTAACGTTCAGAGCCTCTTGATGACGATGGAACACACAAATTGCGTCGCGATTCAATACATCGTCCTACAGCCGACCTGCCTGCAAGGGTCTCCTGCTGCCTCGGGCACCCTATGGTCGTTCTCCTGTGAGTCTAGTTTTCCGAATACGACGCAAAACTGACAGTTAATTGTAACGTTCAGAGCCTGATAATGACGATGGAACACACAAATTGCGTCGCGATTCAATACATCGTCCTCCAGCCGACTTGCCTGCGAGGTAGAATTGCTGCCCCGGGCACCTTATCGTCGTTCTCCTGTGAGTCTAGTTTTTCGAATCCAACAAAACTGACAATTAATTGTAACGTTCAGAGCCTGTTAATGACGATGGAACACACAAATTGCGTCGCGATTCAATACATCGTCCTCCAGCCGACTTGTCTCCGAGGTAGTATTGCTGCCCCGGGCACCTTTTGGTCGTTCTCCTATGAGTCTAGTTTTTCAAATCCGGCGCAAAACTGACAGTTAATTGTAACGTTCAGAGCCTCTTAATGACGATGGAACACACAAATTTCGTCGCGATTCAATACATCGTCCTCCAGCCGACTTGTCTCCGAGGTAGTATTGCTGCCACAGGCACCTTTTGGTCGTTCTCCTATGAGTCTAGTTTTTCGAATCCGACGCAAAACTGACAGTTAATTGTAACGTTCAGAGCCTGTTAATGACGATGGAACACACAAATTGCGTCGCGATTCAATACATAGTACTCCAGCCGACTTGTCTCCAAGGTAGTATTGCTGCTCCGGGCACCTTTTGGTCGTTCTCCTATGAGTCTAGTTTTTCGAATCCGGCGCAAATCTGACAGTTAATTGTAACGTTCAAAGCCTCTTAATGACGATGGAACACACAAATTGCGTCGCGATTCAATACATCGTCCTCCAGCCGACTTGTCTCCGAGGTAGTATTGCTGCCCCGGGCACCTTTTGGTCGTTCTCCTATGAATCTAGTTTTTGGAATCCGTCGCAAAACTGACAGTTAATTGTAACGTTCAGAGCCTCTTAATGACGATGGAACACACAAATTGCGTCGCGATTCAATACATCGTCCTCCAGCCGACCTGTCTCCAAGGGTCTATTGCTGCCTCGGGCACCTTATGGTCGTTCTCCTGTGAGTCTAGATTTTCGAATCCGACGCAAAACTGACAGTTAATTGTAAAATTCAGAGCCTCTTAATGACGATGGAACACACAAATTGCGTCGCGATTCAATACATCGTCCTCCAGCCGACTTGTCTCCAAGGTTCTAGTGCTGCCTCGGGCACCTTATGGTCGTTCTCCTGTGAGTCTAGATTTTCGAATCCGACGCAAAACTGACAGTTAATTGTAACGTTCAGAGCCTTTTAATGACGATGCAACACACAAATTGCGTCGCGATTCAATACATCGTCCTACAGCCGACTTGTCTCCATGGGTCTAGTGCTGCCTCGGGCACCTTATGGTCGTTCTCCTGTGTCTAGATTTTCGAATCCGACGCAAAACTGACATTGAATTGTAACGTTCAGAGCCTCTTGATGACGATGGAACACACAAATTGCGTCGCGATTCAATACATCGTCCTCCAGCCGACTTGTCTCCGAGGTAGTATTGCTGCCCCGGGCACCTTATCATCGTTCTCCTGTGAGTCTAGTTTTTCGAATCCAACAAAAGTGACAATTAATTGTAACGTTCAGAGCCTGTTAATGACGATGGAACACACAAATTGCGTCGCGATTCAATACATCGTCCTCCAGCCGACTTGTCTCCGAGGTAGTATTGCTGCCCCGGGCACCTTTTGGTCGTTCTCCTATGAGTCTAGTTTTTCGAATCCGGCGCAAAACTGACAGTTAATTGTAACGTTCAGAGCCTCTTAATGACGATGGAACACACAAATTGCGTCGCGATTCAATACATCGTCCTCCAGCCGACTTGTCTCCGAGGTAGTATTGCTGCCCCGGGCACCTTTTGGTCGTTCTCCTATGAGTCTAGTTTTTCGAATCCGGCGCAAAACTGACAGTTAATTGTAACGTTCAGAGCCTCTTAATGACGATGGAATACGCAAATTGCGTCGCGATTCAATACATCGTCCTCCAGCCGACTTGACTCCGAGGTAGTATTGCTGCCCCGGGCACCTTTTGGTCGTTCTCCTATGAGTCTACTTTTTCGAATCCGAAGCAAAACTGACAATTGTAACGTTCAGAGCCTCTTAATGACGATGGAACACACAAATTGCGTCGCGATTCAATACATCGTCCTACAGCCGACTTGTCTCCATGGGTCTAGTGCTGCCTCGGGCACCTTATGGTCGTTCTCCTGTGAGTCTAGATTTTCGAATCCGACGCAAAACTGACAGTGAATTGTAACGTTCAGAGCCTCTTGATGACTATGGAACACACAAATTGCGTCGCGATTCAATACATCGTCCTACAGCCGACCTGACTGCAAGGGTCTCTTGCTGCCTCGGGCACCTTATGGTCGTTCTCCTGTGAGTCTAGTTTTCCGAATACGACGCAAAACTGACAGTTAATTGTAACGTTCAAAGCCCGATAATGACGATGGAACACACAAATTGCGTCGCGATTCAATACATCGTCCTCCAGCCGACGTGTCTCCGAGGTAGTATTGCTGCCCAGGGCACCTTATCGTCGTTCTCCTGTGAGTCTAGTTTTTCGAATCCAACAAAACTGACAATTAATTGTAACGTTCAGAGCCTGTTAATGACGATGGAACACACAAATTGCGTCGCGATTCAATACATCGTCCTCCAGCCGACTTGTCTCCGAAGTAGTATTGCTGCCCCGGGCACCTTTTTGTCGTTCTCCTATGAGTCTAGTTTTTCGAATCCGGCGCAAAACTGACAGTTAATTGTCACGTTCAGAGCCTCTTAATGACGATGGAACACACAAATTGCGTCGCGATTCAATACATCGTCCTCCAGCCGACTTGTCTCCGAGGTAGTATTGCTGCCCCGGGCACCTTTTGGTCGTTCTCCAATGAGTCTAGTTTTTCGAATCCGGCGCAAAACTGACAGCTAATTGTAACGTTCAGAGCCTGTTAATGACGATGGAACACACAAATTGCGTCGCGATTCAATACATCGTCCTCCAGCCGACTTGTCTCCAAGGGTCTAGTGCTGCCTCGGGCACCTTATGGTCGTTCTCCTGTGAGTCTAGTTTTTCGAATCCGACGCAAAACTGACAATTATTTGTAATGTTCAGAGCCTGTTAATGACGATGGAACACACAAATTGCGTCGCGATTCAATACATCGTCCTCCAGCCGACTTGTCTCCGAGGTAGTATTGCTGCCCCGGGCACCTTTTGGTCGTTCTCCTATGAGTCTAGTTTTTCGAATCCGGCGCAAAACTGACAGCTAATTGTAACGTTCAGAGCCTGTTAATGACGATGGAACACACAAATTGCGTCGCGATTCAATACATCGTCCTCCAGCCGACTTGTCTCCAAGGGTCTAGTGCTGCCTCGGGCACCTTATGGTCGTTCTCCTGTGAGTCTAGTTTTTCGAATCCGGCGCAAAACTGACAGTTAATTGTAACGTTCAGAGCCTGTTAATGACGATGGAACACACAAATTGCGTCGCGATTCAATACATTGTCCTCCAGCCGACTTGTCTCCAAGGTTCCATTGCTGCCTCGGGCACCTTATGGTAGTTCTCCTGTGAGTCTAGATTTTCGAATCCGACGCAAAACTGACAGTTAATTGTAACGTTCAGAGCCTCTTAATGACGATGGAACACACAAATTGCGTCGCGATTCAATACATCGTCCTCTAGCCGACTTGTCTCCGAGGTAGTATTGCTGCCCCGGGCACCTTTTGGTCGTTCTCCTATGAGTCTAGTTTTTCGAATCCGGCGCAAAACTGACAGTTAATTGTAACGTTCAGAGCCTGTTAATGACGATGGAACACACAAATTGCGTCGCGATTCAATACATCGTCCTCCAGCCGACTTGTCTCCAAGGTTCCAGTGCTGCCTCGGGCACCTTATGGTCGTTCTCATGTGAGTCTAGATTTTCGAATCCGACGCAAAACTGACAGTTAATTGTAACGTTCAGAGCCTTTTAATAACGATGCAACACACAAATTGCGTCGCGATTCAATACATCGTCCTACAGCCGACTTGTCTCCATGGGTCTAGTGCTGCCTCGGGCACCTTATGGTCGTTCTCCTGTGAGTCTAGATTTTCGAATCCGACGCAAAACTGACAGTGAATTGTAACGTTCAGAGCCTCTTGATGACGATGGAACACACAAATTGCGTCGCGATTCAATACATCGTCCTCCAGCCGACTTGTCTCCGAGGTAGTATTGCTGCCCCGGGCACCTTATCATCGTTCTCCTGTGAGTCTAGTTTTTCGAATCCAACAAAACTGACAATTAATTGTAACGTTCAGAGCCTGTTAATGACGATGGAACACACAAATTGCGTCGCGATTCAATACATCGTCCTCTAGCCGACTTGTCTCCGAGGTAGTATTGCTGCCCCGGGCACCTTTTGGTCGTTCTCCTATGAGTCTAGTTTTTCGAATCCGGCGCAAAACTGACAGTTAATTGTAACGTTCAGAGCCTGTTAATGACGATGGAACACACAAATTGCGTCGCGATTCAATACATCGTCCTCCAGCCGACTTGTCTCCGAGGTAGTATTGCTGCCCCGGGCACCTTTTGGTCGTTCTCCTATGAGTCTAGTTTTTCGAATCCGGCGCAAAACTGACAGTTAATTGTAACGTTCAGAGCCTCTTAATGACGATGGAACACACAAATTGCGTCGCGATTCAATACATCGTCCTCCAGCCGACTTGACTCCGAGGTAGTATTGCTGCCCCGGGCACCTTTTGGTCGTTCTCCTATGAGTCTACTTTTTCGAATCCGAAGCAAAACTGACAATTGTAACGTTCAGAGCCTCTTAATAACGATGGAACACACAAATTGCGTCGCGATTCAATACATCGTCCAGCAGCCGACTTGTCTCCAAGGGTCTAGTGCTACCTCGGGCACCTTATGGTCGTTCTCCTGTGAGTCTAGATTTTCGAATCCGACGCAAAACTGACAGTGAATTGTAACGTTCAGAGCGACGTAATGACGATGGAACACACAAATTGCGTCGCGATTCAATACATCGACCTCCAGCCGACTTGTCTCCAAGGGTCTATTGCTGCTTCGGGCACCTTGTGGTCGTTCTCCTGTGAGTCTAGTTTTTCGAATCCGACGCAAAACTGACAGTTAATTGTAACGTTCAGAGCCTCTTAATGACGATGGAACACACAAATTGCGTCGCGATTCAATACATCGTCCTCCAGCCGACTTGTCTCCAAGGGTCTATTGCTGCCTCGGGCACCTTATGGTCGTTCTCCTGTGAGTCTAGTTTTTCGAATCCGACGCAAAACTGACAGTTAATTGTAATGTTCAGAGCCTGTTAATGACGATGGAACACACAAATTGCGTCGCGATTCAATACATCGTCCTCCAGCCGACTGTCTCGAAGGGTCTAGTGCTGCCTCGGGCACATTATGGTCGTTCTTCTGTGAGTCCAGATTTTCGAATCCGACGCATAACTGACAGTTAATTGTAACGTTCAGAGCCTCTTAATGACGATGGAACACACAAATTGCGTCGCGATTCAATACATCGTCCTCCAGCCGACTTGTCTCCGAGGGACTAGTGCTGCCTCGGGCACCTTATGGTCGTTCTTCTGTGAGTCTGGATTTTCGAATCCGACGCAAAACTGACAGTTAATTGTAACGTTCAGAGCCTCTTAATGACGATGGAACACACAAATTGCGTCGCGATTCAATACATCGTCCTCCAGCCGACTTGTCTCCGAGGGTCTAGTGCTGCCTCGGGCACCTTATGGTCGTTCTTCTGTGAGTCTAGATTTTCGAATGCGACGAAAAACTGACAGTTAATTGTAATGTTCAGAGCCTCTTAATGACGATGGAACACACAAATTGCGCCGCGATTCAATACATCGTCCTCCAGCCGACTTGCCTCCGAGGGTCTAGTGCTGCCTCGGGCACCTTATGGTCGTTCTTCTGTGAGTGTAGATTTTCGAATGCGACGAAAAACTGACAGTTAATTGTAATGTTCAGAGCCTCTTAATGACGATGGAACACACAAATTGCGTCGCGATTCAATACATCGTCCTCCAGCCGACCTGTCTCCAAGGGTCTATTGCTGCCTCGGGCACCTTATGGTCGTACTCCTGTGAGTCTAGTTTTTCGAATCCGACGCAAAACTGACAGTTAATTGTAACGTTCAGAGCCTCTTAATGACGATGGAACACACAAATTGCGTCGCGATTCAATACATCGTCCTACAGCCGACTTGTCTCCAAGGGTCTAGTGCTGCCTCGGGCACATTATGGTCGTTCGCCTGTGAGTCTAGATTTTCGAATCCGACGCAAAACTGACAGTGAATTGTAACGTTCAGAGCCTGTTAATGACGATGGAACACACAAATTGCGTTGCGATTCAGTACATCGTCCTCCATCCAACTTGTCTCCAAGGGTCTATTGCTGCCTCGGGCACCTTATGGTCGTTCTCCTCTGAGTCTAGTTTTCGAATCCGACGCAAAACTGACAATTAATTGTAATGTTCAGAGCCTGTTAATGACGATGGAACACACAAATTGCGTCGCGATTCAATACATCGTCCTACAGCCGACTTGTCTCCATGGGTCTAGTGCTGCCTCGGGGCACCTTATGGTCGTTCTCCTGTGAGTCTAGATTTTCGAATCCGACGCAAAACTGACAGTGAATTGTAACGTTCAGAGCCTCTTGATGACGATAGAACACTCAAATTGCGTCGCGATTCAATACATCGTCCTCCAGCCGACTTGTCTCCAAGGGTCTATTGCTGCCTCGGGCACCTTGTGGTCGTTCTCCTGTGAGTCTAGTTTTTCGAATCCGACGCAAAACTGACAGTTAATTGTAACGTTCAGAGCCTCTTAATGACGATGGAACACACAAATTGCGTCGCGATTCAATACATCGTCCTCCAGCCGACTTGTCTCCAAGGGTCTATTGCTGCCTCGGGCACCTTATGGTCGTTCTCCTGTGAGTCTAGTTTTTCGAATACGACGCAAAACTGACAGTTAATTGTAATGTTCAGAGCCTGTTAATGACGATGGAACACACAAATTGCGTCGCGATTCAATACATCGTCCTACAGCCGACTTGTCTCGAAGGGTCTAGTGCTGCCTCGGGCACATTATGGTAGTTCTTCAGTGAGTCCAGATTTTCGAATCCGACGCATAACTGACAGTTAATTGTAACGTTCAGAGCCTCTTAATGACGATGGAACACACAAATTGCGTCGCGATTCAATACATCGTCCTCCAGCCGACTTGTCTCCGAGGGACTAGTGCTGCCTCGGGCACCTTATGGTCGTTCTTCTGTGAGTCTAGATTTTCGAATCCGACGCAAAACTGACAGTTAATTGTAACGTTCAGAGCCTCTTAATGACGATGGAACACACAAATTGCGTCGCGATTCAATACATCGTCCTCCAGCCGACTTGTCTCCGAGGGTCTATTGCTGCCTCGGGCACCTTATGGTCGTTCTTCTGTGAGTCTAGATTTTCGAATCCGACGAAAAACTGACAGTTAATTGTAATGTTCAGAGCCTCTTAATGACGATGGAACACACAAATTGCGCCGCGATTCAATACATCGTCCTCCAGCCGACTAGTCTCCGAGGGTCTAGTGCTGCCTCGGGCACCTAATGGTCGTTCTTCTGTGAGTGTAGATTTTCGAATGCGACGAAAAACTGACAGTTAATTGTAATGTTCAGAGCCTCTTAATGACGATGGAACACACAAATTGCGTCGCGATTCAATACATCGTCCTCCAGCCGACCTGTCTCCAAGGGTCTATTGCTGCCTCGGGCACCTTATGGTCGTTCTCCTGTGAGTCTAGTTTTTCGAATCCGACGCAAAACTGACAGTTAATTGTAACGTTCAGAGCCTCTTAATGACGATGGAACACACAAATTGCGTCGCGATTCAATACATCGTCCTACAGCCGACTTGTCTCCAAGGGTCTAGTGCTGCCTCGGGCACATTATGGTCGTTCGCCTGTGAGTCTAGATTTTCGAATCCGACGCAAAACTGACAGTGAATTGTAACGTTCAGAGCCTGTTAATGACGATGGAACACACAAATTGCGTCGCGATTCAATACATCGTCCTCCAGCCGACTTGTCTCCAAGGTTCTAGTGCTGCCTCGGGCACGTTATGGTCGTTCTCCTGTGAGTCTAGATTTTCGAATCCGACGCAAAACTGACAGTTAATTGTAACGTTCAGAGCCTTTTAATGACGATGCAACACACAAATTGCGTCGCGATTCAATACATCGTCCTACAGCCGACTTGTCTCCATGGGTCTAGTGCTGCCTGGGGCACCTTATGGTCGTTCTCCTGTGAGTCTAGATTTTCGAATCCGACGCAAAACTGACAGTGAATTGTAACGTTCAGAGCCTCTTGATGACGATGGAACACACAAATTGCGTCGCGACTCAATACATCGTCCTCCAGCCGACTTGTCTCCGAGGTAGTATTGCTGCCCCGGGCACCTTATCATCGTTCGCCTGTGAGTCTAGTTTTTCGAATCCAACAAAACTGACAATTAATTGTAACCTTCAGAGCCTGTTAATGACGATGGAACACACAAATTGCGTCGCGATTCAATACATCGTCCTCCAGCGGACTTGTCTCCGAGGTAGTATTGCTGCCCCGGGCACCTTTTGGTCGTTCTCCTATGAGTCTAGTTTTTCGAATCCGGCGCAAAACTGACAGTTAATTGTAACGTTCAGAGCCTCTTAATGACGATGGAACACACAAATTGCGTCGCGATTCAATACATCGTCCTCCAGCCGACTTGTCTCCGAGGTAGTATTGCTGCCCCGGGCACCTTTTGGTCGTTCTCCTATGAGACTAGTTTTTCGAATCCCGCGCAAAACTGACAGTTAATTGTAACGTTCAGAGCCTCTTAATGACGATGGAACACACAAATTGCGTCGCGATTCAATACATCGTCCTCCAGCCGACTTGTCTCCGAGGTAGTATTGCTGCCCCGGGCACCTTTTGGTCGTTCTCCTATGAGTCTACTTTTTCGAATCCGAAGCAAAACTGACACTTAATTGTAACGTTCAGAGCCTCTTAATGACGATGGAACACACAAATTGCGTCGCGATTCAATACATCGTCCTACAGCCGACTTGTCTCCAAGGGTCTAGTGCTACCTCGGGCACCTTATGGTCGTTCTCCTGTGAGTCTAGATTTTCGAATCCGACGCAAAACTGACAGTGAATTGTAACGTTCAGAGCGACGTAATGACGATGGAACACACAAATTGCGTCGCGATTCAATACATCGTCCACCAGCCGACTTGTCTCCAAGGGTCTATTGCTGCTTCGGGCACCTTGTGGTCGTTCTCCTGTGAGTCTAGTTTTTCGAATCCGACGCAAAACTGACAGTTAATTGTAACGTTCAGAGCCTCTTAATGACGATGGAAACACAAATTGCGTCGCGATTCAATACATCGTCCTCCAGCCGACTTGTCTCCGAGGGACTAGTGCTGCCTCGGGCACCTTATGGTCGTTCTTCTGTGAGTCTAGATTTTCGAATCCGACGCAAAACTGACAGTTAATTGTAAGGTTCAGAGCCTCTTAATGACGATGGAACACACAAATTGCGTCGCGATGCAATACATCGTCCTCCAGCCGACTTGTCTCCGAGGGTCTAGTGCTGCCTCGGGCACCTTATGGTCGTTCTTCTGTGAGTCTAGATTTTCGAATCCGACGAAAAACTGACAGTTAATTGTAATGTTCAGAGCCTCTTAATGACGATGGAACACACAAATTGCGTCGCGACTCAATACATCGTCCTCCAGCCGACTTGTCTCCGAGGTAGTATTGCTGCCCCGGGCACCTTATCATCGTTCGCCTGTGAGTCTAGTTTTTCGAATCCAACAAAACTGACAATTAATTGTAACCTTCAGAGCCTGTTAATGACGATGGAACACACAAATTGCGTCGCGATTCAATACATCGTCCTCCAGCGGACTTGTCTCCGAGGTAGTATTGCTGCCCCGGGCACCTTTTGGTCGTTCTCCTATGAGTCTAGTTTTTCGAATCCGGCGCAAAACTGACAGTTAATTGTAACGTTCAGAGCCTCTTAATGACGATGGAACACACAAATTGCGTCGCGATTCAATACATCGTCCTCCAGCCGACTTGTCTCCGAGGTAGTATTGCTGCCCCGGGCACCTTTTGGTCGTTCTCCTATGAGACTAGTTTTTCGAATCCCGCGCAAAACTGACAGTTAATTGTAACGTTCAGAGCCTCTTAATGACGATGGAACACACAAATTGCGTCGCGATTCAATACATCGTCCTCCAGCCGACTTGTCTCCGAGGTAGTATTGCTGCCCCGGGCACCTTTTGGTCGTTCTCCTATGAGTCTACTTTTTCGAATCCGAAGCAAAACTGACACTTAATTGTAACGTTCAGAGCCTCTTAATGACGATGGAACACACAAATTGCGTCGCGATTCAATACATCGTCCTACAGCCGACTTGTCTCCAAGGGTCTAGTGCTACCTCGGGCACCTTATGGTCGTTCTCCTGTGAGTCTAGATTTTCGAATCCGACGCAAAACTGACAGTGAATTGTAACGTTCAGAGCGACGTAATGACGATGGAACACACAAATTGCGTCGCGATTCAATACATCGTCCACCAGCCGACTTGTCTCCAAGGGTCTATTGCTGCTTCGGGCACCTTGTGGTCGTTCTCCTGTGAGTCTAGTTTTTCGAATCCGACGCAAAACTGACAGTTAATTGTAACGTTCAGAGCCTCTTAATGACGATGGAAACACAAATTGCGTCGCGATTCAATACATCGTCCTCCAGCCGACTTGTCTCCGAGGGACTAGTGCTGCCTCGGGCACCTTATGGTCGTTCTTCTGTGAGTCTAGATTTTCGAATCCGACGCAAAACTGACAGTTAATTGTAAGGTTCAGAGCCTCTTAATGACGATGGAACACACAAATTGCGTCGCGATGCAATACATCGTCCTCCAGCCGACTTGTCTCCGAGGGTCTAGTGCTGCCTCGGGCACCTTATGGTCGTTCTTCTGTGAGTCTAGATTTTCGAATCCGACGAAAAACTGACAGTTAATTGTAATGTTCAGAGCCTCTTAATGACGATGGAACACACAAATTGCGTCGCGATTCAATACATCGCCCTCCAGCCGACTAGTCTCCGAGGGTCTAGTGCTGTCTCGGGCAGCTTATGGTCGTTCTTCTGTGAGTGTAGATTTTCGAATGCGAAGAAAAACTGACAGTTAATTGTAATGTTCAGAGCCTCTTAATGACGATGGAACACACAAATTGCGTCGCGATTCAATACATCGTCCTCCAGGCGACCTGTCTCCAAGGGTCTATTGCTGCCTCGGGCACCTTATGGTCGTTCTCCTGTGAGTCTAGTTTTTCGAATCCGACGCAAAACTGACAGTTAATTGTAACGTTCAGAGCCTCTTAATGACGATGGAACACACAAATTGCGTCGCGAGTTAATACATCGTCGTACAGCCGACTTGTCTCCAAGGGTCTAGTGCTGCCTGGGGCACCTTATGGTCGTTCTTCTGTGAGTCCTGATTTTCGAATCCGACGCAAAACTGACAGTTAATTGTAAGGTTCACAGCCTCTTAATGACGATGGAACACACAAATTTCGTCGCGATTGAAGACATCGTCCTCCAGCCGTCTTGTCTCCAAGGGTCTATAGCTGCCTCGGGCACCTTATCGTCATTCTCCTGTGAGTCTAGTTTTTCGAATCCGACGCAAAACTGACAATTAATTGTAACGTTCAGAGCCTCTTGATGACGATGGAACACACAAATTGCGTCGCGATTCAATACATCGTCCTCCAGCCGACTTGTCTCCGAGGTAGTATTGCTGCCCCGGGCACCTTATCGTCGTTCTCCTGTGAGTCTAGTTTTTCGAATCCAACAAAACTGACAATTAATTGTAACGTTCAGGGCCTGTTAATGACGATGGAACACACAAATTGCGTCGCGATGCAATACATCGTCCTCCAGCCGACTTGTCTCCGAGGTAGTATTGCTGCCCCGGGCACCTTTTGGTCGTTTTCCTATGAGTCTAGTTTTTCGAATCCGGCGCAAAACTGACAGTTAATTGTAACGTTCAGAGCCTCTTAATGACGATGGAACACACAAATTGCGTCGCGATTCAATACATCGTTCTCCAGCCGACTTGTCTCCGAGGTAGTATTGCTGCCCCGGGCACCTTTTGGACGTTCTCCTATGAGTCTAGTTTTTCGAATCCGGCGCAAAACTGACAGTTAATTGTAACGTTCAGAGCCTGTTAATGACGATGGAACACACAAATTGCGTCGCGATTCAATACTTCGTCCTCCAGCCGAATTGTCTCCGAGGTAGTATTGCTGCCCCGGGCACCTTTTGGTCGTTCTCCTATGAGTCTAGTTTTTCGAATCCGACGCAAAACTGACAGTTAATTGTAACGTTCAGAGCCTCTTAATGACGATGGAACACACAAATTGCGTCGCGATTCAATACATCGTCCTCCAGCCGACTTGTCTCCAAGGGTCTAGTGCTACCTCGGGCACCTTATGGTCGTTCTCCTGTGAGTCTAGATTTTCGAATCCGACGCAAAACTGACAGTGAATTGTAACGTTCAGAGCCTCTTAATGACGATGGAAACACAAATTGCGTCGCGATTCAATACATCGTCCTCCAGCCGACTTGTCTCCGAGGGACTAGTGCTGCCTCGGGCACCTTATGGTCGTTCTTCTGTGAGTCTAGATTTTCGAATCCGACGCAAAACTGACAGTTAATTGTAAGGTTCAGAGCCTCTTAATGACGATGGAACACACAAATTGCGTCGCGATTCAATACATCGTCCTCCAGCCGACTTGTCTCCGAGGGTCTAGTGCTGCCTCGGGCACCTTATGGTCGTTCTTCTGTGAGTCTAGATTTTCGAATCCGACGAAAAACTGACAGTTAATTGTAATGTTCAGAGCCTCTTAATGACGATGGAACACACAAATTGCGTCGCGATTCAATACATCGCCCTCCAGCCGACTAGTCTCCGAGGGTCTAGTGCTGTCTCGGGCACCTTATGGTCGTTCTTCTGTGAGTGTAGATTTTCGAATGCGACGAAAAACTGACAGTTAATTGTAATGTTCAGAGCCTCTTAATGACGATGGAACACACAAATTGCGTCGCGATTCAATACATCGTCCTCCAGCCGACCTGTCTCCAAGGGTCTATTGCTGCCTCGGGCACCTTATGGTCGTTCTCCTGTGAGTCTAGTTTTTCGAATCCGACGCAAAACTGACAGTTAATTGTAACGTTCAGAGCCTCTTAATGACGATGGAACACACAAATTGCGTCGCGAGTTAATACATCGTCGTACAGCCGACTTGTCTCCAAGGGTCTAGTGCTGCCTCGGGCACCTTATGGTCGTTCTTCTGTGAGTCCTGATTTTCGAATCCGACGCAAAACTGACAGTTAATTGTAAGGTTCACAGCCTCTTAATGACGATGGAACACACAAATTTCGTCGCGATTGAAGACATCGTCCTCCAGCCGTCTTGTCTCCAAGGGTCTATAGCTGCCTCGGGCACCTTATCGTCATTCTCCTGTGAGTCTAGTTTTTCGAATCCGACGCAAAACTGACAATTAATTGTAACGTTCAGAGCCTCTTGATGACGATGGAACACACAAATTGCGTCGCGATTCAATACATCGTCCTCCAGCCGACTTGTCTCCGAGGTAGTATTGCTGCCCCGGGCACCTTATCGTCGTTCTCCTGTGAGTCTAGTTTTTCGAATCCAACAAAACTGACAATTAATTGTAACGTTCAGGGCCTGTTAATGACGATGGAACACACAAATTGCGTCGCGATGCAATACATCGTCCTCCAGCCGACTTGTCTCCGAGGTAGTATTGCTGCCCCGGGCACCTTTTGGTCGTTCTCCTATGAGTCTAGTTTTTCGAATCCGGCGCAAAACTGACAGTTAATTGTAACGTTCAGAGCCTCTTAATGACGATGGAACACACAAATTGCGTCGCGATTCAATACATCGTTCTCCAGCCGACTTGTTTCCGAGGTAGTATTGCTGCCCCGGGCACCTTTTGGACGTTCTCCTATGAGTCTAGTTTTTCGAATCCGGCGCAAAACTGACAGTTAATTGTAACGTTCAGAGCCTGTTAATGACGATGGAACACACAAATTGCGTCGCGATTCAATACTTCGTCCTCCAGCCGAATTGTCTCCGAGGTAGTATTGCTGCCCCGGGCACCTTTTGGTCGTTCTCCTATGAGTCTAGTTTTTCGAATCCGACGCAAAACTGACAGTTAATTGTAACGTTCAGAGCCTCTTAATGACGATGGAACACACAAATTGCGTCGCGATTCAATACATCGTCCTCCAGCCGACTTGTCTCCAAGGGTCTAGTGCTACCTCGGGCACCTTATGGTCGTTCTCCTGTGAGTCTAGATTTTCGAATCCGACGCAAAACTGACAGTGAATTGTAACGTTCAGAGCCTCGTAATGACGATGGAACACACAAATTGCGTCGCGATTCAATACATCGTCCTCCAGCCGACTTGTCTCCAAGGGTCTATTGCTGCTTCGGGCACCTTTTGGTCGTTCTCCTGTGAGTCTAGTTTTTCGAATCCGACGCAAAACTGACAGTTAATTGTAACGTTCAGAGCCTCTTAATGACGATGGAACACACAAATTGCGTCGCGATTCAATACATCGTCCTCCAGCCGACTTGTCTCCAAGGGTCTATTGCTGCCTCGGGCACCTTATGGTCATTCTCCTGTGAGTCTAGTTTTTCGAATCCGGCGCAAAACTGACAGTTATGTGTAACGTTCAGAGCCTGTTAATGACGATGGAACACACAAATTGCGTCGCGATTCAATACATCGTCCTCCAGCCGACTTGTCTCCAAGGTTCTAGTGCTGCCTCGGGCACCTTATGGTCGTTCTCCTGTGAGTCTAGATTTTCGAATCCGACGCAAAACTGACAGTTAATTGTAACGTTCAGAGCCGTTTAATGACGATGCAACACACAAATTGCGTCGCGATTTAATACATCGTCCTACAGCCGACTTGTCTCCATGGGTCTAGTGCTGCCTCGGGCACCTTATGGTCGTTCTCCTGTGAGTCTAGATTTTCGAATCCGACGCAATACTGACAGTGAATTGTAACGTTCAGAGCCTCTTGATGACGATGGAACACACAAATTGCGTCGCGATTCAATACATCGTCCTCCAGCCGACTTGTCTCCGAGGTAGTATTGCTGCCCCAGGCACCTTATCGTCGTTCTCCTGTGAGTCTAGTTTTTCGAATACAACAAAACTGACAATTAATTGTAACGTTCAGAGCCTGTTAATGACGATGGAACAAACAAATTGCGTCGCAATTCAATACATCGTCCTCCAGCCGACTTGTCTCCGAGGTAGTATTGCTGCCCCGGGCACCTTTTGGTCGTTCTCCTATGAGTCTAGTTTTTCGAATCCGGCGCAAAACTGACAGTTAATTGTAACGTTCAGAGCATCTTAATGACGATGGAACACACAAATTGCGTCGCGATTCAATACATCGTCCTCCAGCCGACTTGTCTCCGAGGTAGTATTGCTGCCCCGGGCACCTTTTGGTCGTTCTCCTATGAGTCTAGTTTTTCGAATCCGGCGCAAAACTGACAGTTAATTGTAACGTTCAGAGCCTGTTAATGACGATGGAACACACAAATTGCGTCGCGATTCAATACATCGTCCTCCAGCCGACTTGTCTCCGAGGTGGTATTGCTGCCCCGGGCACCTTTTGGTCGTTCTCCTATGAGTCTAGTTTTTCGAATCCGGCGCAAAACTGACAGTTAATTGTAACGTTCAGAGCCTCTTAATGACGATGGAACACACAATTTGCGTCGCGATTCAATACATCGTCCTCCAGCCGACTTGTCTCCAAGGGTCTATTGCTTCTTCGGGCACCTTATGGTCGTTCTCCTGTGAGTCTAGTTTTTCCAATCCGACGCAAAACTGACAGTTAATTATAATGTTCACAGCCTGTTAATGACGATGGAACACACAAATTGCGTCGCGATTCAATACATCGTCCTCCAGCCGACTTGTCTCCGACGGACTAGTGCTGCCTCGGGCACCTTATGGTCGTTCTTCTGTGAGTCTAGATTTTCGAATCCGACGCAAAACTGACAGTTAATTGTAAGGGTCAGAGCCTCTTAATGACGATGGAACACACAAATTGCGTCGCGATTCAATACATCGTCCTCCAGCCGACTTGTCTCCAACGGTCTAGTGCTGCCTCGGGCACCTTATGGTCGTTCTTCTGTGAGTCCAGATTTTCGAATCCGACGCAAAACTGACAGTTAATTGTAAGGTTCAGAGCCTCTTAATGACGATGGAACACACAAATTGCGTCGCGATTCAATACATCGTCTTCCAGCTGACTTGTCTCCGAGGATCTAGTGCTGCCTCGGGCACCTTATTGTCGTTCTTCTGTGAGTCTAGTTTTTCGAATGCGACGAAAAACTGACAGTTAATTGTAATGTTCAGAGCCTCTTAATGACGATGGAACACACAAATTGTGTCGCGATTCAATACATCGTCCTCCAGCCGACCTGTCTCCAAGGGTCTATTGCTGCCTCGGGCACCTTATGGTCGTTCTGTGAGTCTAGTTTTTCGAATCCGACGCAAAACTGACAGTTAATTGTAAGGTTCAGAGCCTCTTAATGACGATGGAACACACAAATTGCGTCGCGATTCAATACATAGTCCTCCAGCCGAATTGTCTCGAAGGGGCTAGTGCTGCCTCGGGCGCCTTATGGTCGTTCTCCTGTGAGTCTAGATTTTCGAATCCGACGCAAAACTGACAGTTAATTGTAACGTTCAGAGCCTCTTAATGACGATGGAGCACACAAATTGCGTCGCGATTCAATACATCGTCCTACAGCCGACTTGTCTCCAAGGGTCTAGTGCTGCCTCGGGCACCTTATGGTCGTTCTCCTGTGAGTCTAGATTTTCGAATCCGACGCAAAACTGACAGTGAATTGTAACGTTCAGAGCCTGTTAATGACGATGGAACACACAAATTGCGTCGCGATTCAATACATCGTCCTCCATCCGACTTGTCTCCAAGGGTCTATTTCTGCCTCGGGCACCTTATGGTAGTTCTCCTGTGAGTCTAGTTTTTCGAATCCGACGCAAAACTGACGGTTAATTGTAATGTTCAGAGCGTGTTAATGACGATGGAACACACAATTTGCGTCGCGATTCAATACATCGTCCTCCAGCCGACTTGTCTCCGAGGTAGAATTGCTGCCCCGGGCACCTTATCGTCGTTCTCCTGTGAGTCTAGTTTTTCGAATCCAACAAAACTGACAATTAATTGTAACGTTCAGAGCCTGTTAATGACGATGGAACACACTAATTGCGTCGCGATTGAATACATCGTCCTCCAGCCGACTTGTCTCCAAGGGTCTATTGCTGCTTCGGGCACCTTATGGTCGTCCTCCTGTGAGTCTAGTTTTTCGAATCCGACGCAAAACTGACAGTTAATTGTAACGTTCAGAGCCTATTATACGATGGAACACACAAATTGCGTCGCGATTCAATACATCGTCCTCCAGCCGACTTGTCCCCAAGGGTCTATTGCTACCTCGGGCACCTTATGGTCGTTCTCCTGTGAGTCTAGTTTTTCGAATCCGGCGCAAAACTGACGGTTAATTGTAACGTTCAGAGCCTCATAATGACGATGGAACACACAAATTGCGTCGCGATTCAATACATCGTCCTACAGACGACTTGCCTCCGAGGTAGTATTGCTGTCCCGGGCACCTTTTGGTCGTTCTCCTATGAGTCTAGTTTTTCGAATCCGGCGCAAAACTGACAGTTAATTTTAACGTTCAGACCTTCTTAATGACGATGGAACACACAAATTGCGTCGCGATTCAATACATCGTCCTACAGCCGACTTGTCTCCAAGGGTCTAGTACTGCCTCGGGCGCCTTATGGTCGTTCTCCTGAGAGTCTAGATTTTCGAATCCGACGCAAAACTGACAGAGAATTGTAACGTTCAGAGCCTCGTAATGACGATGGAACACACAAATTGCGTCGCGATTGAATACATCGTCCTCCAGCCGACTTGTCTCCAAGGGTCTATTGCTGCTTCGGGCACCTTTTGGTCGTTCTCTTGTGAGTCTAGTTTTTCGAATCCGACGCAAAACTGACAGTTAATTGTAACGTTCAGAGCCTCTTAATGACGATGGAACACACAAATTGCGTCGCGATTCAATACATCGTCCTCCAGCCGACTTGTCTCCAAGGGTCTATTGCTGCTTCGGGCACCTTATGGTCGTTCTCCTGTGAGTCTAGTTTTTCAAATCCGACGCAAAACTGACAGTTAATTGTAATGTTCAGAGCCTGTTACTGACGATGGAACAAACAAATTGCGTCGCGATTCAATACATCGTCCTCCAGCCGACTTGTCTCCGAGGTAGTATTGCTGCCCCAGGCACCTTTTGGTCGTTCTCCTATGAGTCTAGTTTTTCGAATCCGGCGCAAAACTGACAGTTAATTGTAATGTTCAGAGCCTGTTAATGACGATGGAACACACAAATTGCGTCGCGATTCGATACATCGTCCTCCAGCCGACTTGTCTCCAAGGTTCTAGTGCTGCCTCGGGCACCTTATGGTCGTTCTCCTGTGAGTCTAGATTTTCGAATCCGACGCAAAACTGACAGTTAATTGTAACGTTCAGAGCCTTTTAATGACGATGCAACACACAAATTCCGTCGCGATTCAATACATCGTCCTACAGCCGACTTGTCTCCATGGGTCTAGTGCTGCCTCGGGCACCTTATGGTCGTTCTCCTGTGAGTCTAGATTTTCGAATCCGACGCAAAACTGACAGTGAATTGTAACGTTCAGAGCCTCTTGATGACGATAGAACACACAAATTGCGTCGCGATTCAATACATCGTCCTCCAGCCGACTTGTCTCCAAGGGTCTATTGCTGCTTCGGGCACCTTATGGTCGTTCTCCAGTGAGTCTAGTTTTTCGAATCCGACGCAAAACTGACAGTTAATTGTAACGTTCAGAGCCTCTTAATGACGATGGAACACACAAATTGCGTCGCGATTCAATACATCGTCCTTCATCCGACTTGTCTCCAAGGGTCTATTGCTGCTTCGGGCACCTTATGGTCGTTCTCCTGTGAGTCTAGTTTTTCAAATCCGACGCAAAACTGACAGTTAATTGTAACGTTCAGAGCCTGTTAATGACGATGGAACACACAAATTGCGTCGCGATTCAATACATCGTCCTCCAGCCGACTTGTCTCCAAGGGTCTAGTGCTGCCTCGGGCACCTTATATTCGTTCTTCTGTGAGTCCAGATTTTCGAATCCGACGCATAACTGACAGTTAATTGTAACGTTCAGAGCCTCTTAATGACGATGGAACACACAAATTGCGTCGCGATTCAATACATCGTCCTCCAGCCGACTTGTCTCCAAGGGTCTATTGCTGCTTCGGGCACCTTATGGTCGTTCTCCAGTGAGTCTAGTTTTTCGAATCCGACGCAAAACTGACAGTTAATTGTAACGTTCAGAGCCTCTTAATGACGATGGAACACACAAATTGCGTCGCGATTCAATACATCGTCCTCCAGCCGACTTGTCTCCAAGGGTCTATTGCTGCCTCGGGCACCATATGGTCGTTCTCCTGTGAGTCTAGTTTTTCGAATCCGACGCAAAACTGACAGTTAATTGTAATGTTCATAGCCTGTTAATGACGATGGAGCACACAAATTGCGTCGCGACTCAATACATCGTCTTCCAGCTGACTTGTCTCCGAGGGTCTAGTGCTGCCTCGGGCACCTTATTGTCGTTTTTCTGTGAGTGTAGATTTTCGAATCCGACGCAAAACTGACAGTTAATTGAAATGTTCAGAGCCTCTTAATGACGATGGAACACACAAATTGCGTCGCGATTCAATACATCGTCCTCCAGCCGACCTGTCTCCAAGGGTCTATTGCTGCCTCGGGCACCTTATGGTCGTTCTCCTGTGAATCTAGTTTTTCGAATCCGACGCAAAACTGACAGTTAATTGTAACGTTCAGAGCCTCTTAATGACGATGGAACACACAAATTGCGTCGCGATTCAATACATAGTCCTCCAGCCGAATTGTCTCGAAGGGGCTAGTGCTGCCTTGGGCGCCTTATGGTCATTCTCCTGTGAGTCTAGATTTTCGAATCCGACGCAAAACTGACAGTTAATTGTAACGTTCAGAGCCTCTTAATGACGATGGAGCACACAAATTGCGTCGCGATTCAATACATCGTCCTACAGCCGACTTGTCTCCAAGGGTCTAGTGCTGCCTCGGGCACCATATGGTCGTTCTCCTGTGAGTCTAGATTTTCGAATCCGACGCAAAACTGACAGTGAATTGTAACATTCAGAGCCTGTTATTGACGATGGAACACACAAATTGCGTCGCGATTCAATACATCGTCCTCCATCCGACTTGTCTCCAAGGGTCTATTTCTGCCTCGGGCACCTTATGGTCGTTCTCCTGTGAGTCTAGTTTTTCGAATCCGACGCAAAACTGACAGTTTATTGTAATGTTCAGAGCGTGTTAATGACGATGGAACACACAAATTGCGTCGCGATTCAATACATCGTCCTCCAGCCGACTTGTCTCCGAGGTAGAATTGCTGCCCCGGGCACCTTATCATCGTTCTCCTGTGAGGCTAGTTTTTCGAATCCAACAAAACTGACAATTAATTGTAACGTTCAGAGCCTGTTAATGACGATGGAACACACAAATTGCGTCGCGATTCAATACATCGTCCTCCAGCCGACTTGCCTCCGAGGTAGTATTGCTGCCCCGGGCAACTTTTGGTCGTTCTCCTATGAGTCTAGTTTTTCGAATCCGGCGCAAAACTGACAGTTAATTGTAACGTTCAGAGCCTCATAATGACGATGGAACACACAAATTGCGTCGCGATTCAATACATCGTCCTCCAGACGACTTGTCTCCGAGGTAGTATTGCTGCCCCGGGCACCTTTTGGTCGTTCTCCTATGAGTCTAGTTTTTCGAATCCGGCGCAAAACTGACAGTTAATTGTAACGTTCAGACCTTCTTAATGACGATGGAACACACAAATTGCGTCGCGATTCAATACATCGTCCTACAGCCGACTTGTCTCCAACGAGTCTAGTACTGCCTCGGGCACCTTATGGTCGTTCTCCTGAGAGTCTAGATTTTCGAATCCGACGCAAAACTGACAGTTAATTGTAACGTTCAGAGCCTCGTAATGACGATGGAACACACAAATTGCGTCGCGATTCAATACATCGTCCTCCGGCCGACTTGTCTCCAAGGGTCTATTGCTGCTTCGGGCACCTTATGGTCGCTCTCCTGTGAGTCTAGTTTTTCGAATCCGACGCAAAACTGACAGTTAATTGTAACGTTCAGACCTTCTTAATGACGATGGAACACACAAATTGCGTCGCGATTCAATACATCGTCCTACAGCCGACTTGTCTCCAAGGGTCTAGTGCTGCCTCGGGCACCTTATGGACGTTCTCCTGTGAGTCTAGTTTTTCGAATCCGACGCAAAACTGACAGTTAATTGTAATGTTCAGAGCGTGTTAATGACGATGGAACACACAAATTGCGTCGCGATTCAATACATCGTCCTCCAGCCGACTTGTCTCCGAGGTAGAATTGCTGCCCCGGGCACCTTATCATCGTTCTCCTGTGAGTCTAGTTTTTCGAATCCAACAAAACTGACAATTAATTGTAACGTTCAGAGCCTGTTCATGACGATGGAACACACAAATTGCGTCGCGATTCAATACATCGTCCTCCAGCCGACTTGTCTCCGAGGGTCTAGTGCTGCCTCGGGCACCTTATGGTCGTTCTTCTGTGAGTGTAGATTTTCGAATCCGACGAAAAACCGACAGTTAATTGTAATGTTCAGAGCCTCTTAATGACGATGGAACACACAAATTGCGTCGCGATTCAATACATCGTGCTCCAGCCGACCTGTCTCCAAGGGTCTATTGCTGCCTCGGGCACCTTATGGTCGTTCTCCTGTGAGTCTAGTTTTTCGAATCCGACGCAAAACTGACAGTTAATTGTAACGTTCAGAGCCTCTTAATGACGATGGAACACACAAATTGCGTCGCGATTCAATACATAGTCCTCCAGCCGGATTGTCTCGAAGGGGCTAGTGCTTCCTCGGGCACCTTATGGTCGTTCTCCTGTGAGTCTAGATTTTCGAATCCGACGCAAAACTGACAGTTAATTGTAACGTTTAGAGCCTCTTAATGACGATGGAACACACAAATTGCGTCGCGATTCAATACATCGTCCTACAGCCGACTTGTCTCCAAGGGTCTAGTGCTGCCTCGGGCACCTTATGGTCGTTCTCCTGTGAGTCTAGTTTTTCGAATCCGACGCAAAACTGACAGTTAATTGTAATGTTCAGAGCCTGTTAATGACGATGGAACACACAAATTGCGTCGCGATTCAATACATCGTCCTCCAGCCGACTAGTCTCCAAGGGTCTAGTGCTGCCACGGGCGCCTTATGGTCGTTCTTCTGTGAGTCCAGATTTTCGAATCCGACGCAAAACTGACAGTTAATTGTAAGGTTCAGAGCCTCTTAATGACGATGGAACACACAAATTGCGTCGCGATTCAATACATTGTCCTCCAGCCGACTTGTCTCCAAGGTTCTATAGCTGCCTCGGGCACCTTATCGTCGTTCTCCAGTGAGTCTAGTTTTTCGAATCCGACGCAAAACTGACAATTAATTGTAACGTTCAGCGCCTGTTAATGACGATGGAACACACAAATTGCGTCGCGATTCAATACATCGTCCTCCAGCCGACTTGTCTCCGAGGGTCTAGTGCTGCCTCGGGCACCTTATGGTCGATCTTCTGTGAGTCTAGATTTTCGAATCCGACGCAAAACTGACAGTTAATTGTAAGGTTCAGAGCCTCTTAATGACGATGGAACACACAAATTGCGTCGCGACTCAATACATCGTCTTCCAGCTGACTTGTCTCCGAGGGTCTAGTGCTGCCTCGGGCACCTTATTGTCGTTTTTCTGTGAGTGTAGATTTTCGAATCCGACGCAAAACTGACAGTTAATTGTAATGTTCAGAGCCTCTTAATGACGATGGAACACACAAATTGCGTCGCGATTCAATACATCGTCCTCCAGCCGACCTGTCTCCAAGGGTCTATTGCTGCCTCGGGCACCTTATGGTCGTTCTCCTGTGAGTCTAGTTTTTCGAATCCGACGCAAAACTGACAGTTAATTGTAACGTTCAGAGCCTCTTAATGACGATGGAACACACAAATTGCGTCGCGATTCAATACATAGTCTTCCAGCCGAATTGTCTCGAAGGGGCTAGTGCTGCCTCGGGCGCCTTATGGTCATTCTCCTGTGAGTCTAGATTTTCGAATCCGACGCAAAACTGACAGTTAATTGTAAGGTTCAGAGCCTCTTAATGACGATGGAGCACACAAATTGCGTCGCGATTCAATACATCGTCCTACAGCCGACTTGTCTCCAAGGGTCTAGTGCTGCCTCGGGCACCATATGGTCGTTCTCCTGTGAGTCTAGATTTTCGAATCCGACGCAAAACTGACAGTGAATTGTAACATTCAGAGCCTGTTAATGACGATGGAACACACAAATTGCGTCGCGATTCAATACATCGTCCTCCATCCGACTTGTCTCCAAGGGTCTAGTGCTGCCTCGGGCACCTTATGGTCGTTCTCCTGTGAGTCTAGTTTTTCGAATCCGACGCAAAACTGACAGTTAATTGTAATGTTCAGAGCGTGTTAATGACGATGGAACACACAAATTGCGTCGCGATTCAATACATCGTCCTCCAGCCGACTTGTCTCCGAGGTAGAATTGCTGCCCCGGGCACCTTATCATCGTTCTCCTGTGAGGCTAGTTTTTCGAATCCAACAAAACTGACAATTAATTGTAACGTTCAGAGCCTGTTAATGACGATGGAACACACAAATTGCGTCGCGATTCAATACATCGTCCTCCAGCCGACTTGCCTCCGAGGTAGTATTGCTGCCCCGGGCAACTTTTGGTCGTTCTCCTATGAGTCTAGTTTTTCGAATCCGGCGCAAAACTGACAGTTAATTGCAACGTTCAGACCTTCTTAATGACGATGGAACACACAAATTGCGTCGCGATTCAATACATCATCCTACAGCCGACTTGTCTCCAAGGGTCTAGTGCTGCCTCGGGCACCTTATGGACGTTCTCCTGTGAGTCTAGTTTTTCGAATCCGACGCAAAACTGACAGTTAATTGTAATGTTCAGAGCGTGTTAATGACGATGGAACACACAAATTGCGTCGCGATTCAATACATCGTCCTCCAGCCGACTTGTCTCCGAGGTAGAATTGCTGCCCCGGGCACCTTATCATCGTTCTCCTGTGAGTCTAGTTTTTCGAATCCAACAAAACTGACAATTAATTGTAACGTTCAGAGCCTGTTCATGACGATGGAACACACAAATTGCGTCGCGATTCAATACATCGTCCTCCAGCCGACTTGTCTCCGAGGGTCTAGTGCTGCCTCGGGCACCTTATGGTCGTTCTTCTGTGAGTGTAGATTTTCAAATCCGACGAAAAACCGACAGTTAATTGTAATGTTCAGAGCCTCTTAATGACGATGGAACACACAAATTGCGTCGCGATTCAATACATCGTGCTCCAGCCGACCTGTCTCCAAGGGTCTATTGCTGCCTCGGGCACCTTATGGTCGTTCTCCTGTGAGTCTAGTTTTTCGAATCCGACGCAAAACTGACAGTTAATTGTAACGTTCAGAGCCTCTTAATGACGATGGAACACACAAATTGCGTCGCGATTCAATACATAGTCCTCCAGCCGGATTGTCTCGAAAGGGCTAGTGCTTCCTCGGGCACCTTATGGTCGTTTTCCTGTGAGTCTAGATTTTCGAATCCGACGCAAAACTGACAGTTAATTGTAACGTTCAGAGCCTCTTAATGACGATGGAACACACAAATTGCGTCGCGATTCAATACATCGTCCTACAGCCGACTTGTCTCCAAGGGTCTAGTGCTGCCTCGGGCACCTTATGGTCGTTCTCCTGTGAGTCTAGTTTTTCGAATCCGACGCAAAACTGACAGTTAATTGTAATGTTCAGAGCCTGTTAATGACGATGGAACACACAAATTGCGTCGCGATTCAATACATCGTCCTCCAGCCGACTTGTCTCCAAGGGTCTATTGCTGCCTCGGGCACCATATGGTCGTTCTCCTGTGAGTCTAGTTTTTCGAATCCGACGCAAAACTGACAGTTAATTGTAATGTTCAGAGCCTGTTAATGACGATGGAACACACAAATTGCGTCGCGATTCAATACATCGTCCTCCAGCCGACTTGTCTCCAAGGGTCTAGTGCTGCCTCGGGCACCTTATGGTCGTTCTTCTGTGAGTCCAGATTTTCGAATCCGACGCATAACTGACAGTTAATTGTAACGTTCAGAGCCTCGTAATGACGATGGAACACACAAATTGCGTCGCGATTCAATACATCGTCCTCCGGCCGACTTGTCTCCAAGGGTCTATTGCTGCTTCGGGCACCTTATGGTCGTTCTCCTGTGAGTCTAGATTTTCGAATCCGACGCAAAACTGACAGTTAATTGTAACGTTCAGAGCCTCTTAATGACGATGGAACACACAAATTGCGTCGCGATTCAATACATCGTCCTACAGCCGACTTGTCTCCAAGGGTCTAGTGCTGCCTCGGGCACCTTATGGTCGTTCTCCTGTGAGTCTAGTTTTTCGAATCCGACGCAAAACTGACAGTTAATTGTAATGTTCAGAGCCTGTTAATGACGATGGAACACACAAATTGCGTCGCGATTCAATACATCGTCCTCCAGCCGACTAGTCTCCAAGGGTCTAGTGCTGCCACGGGCGCCTTATGGTCGTTCTTCTGTGAGTCCAGATTTTCGAATCCGACGCAAAACTGACAGTTAATTGTAAGGTTCAGAGCCTCTTAATGACGATGGAACACACAAATTGCGTCGCGATTCAATACATTGTCCTCCAGCCGACTTGTCTCCAAGGTTCTATAGCTGCCTCGGGCACCTTATCGTCGTTCTCCAGTGAGTCTAGTTTTTCGAATCCGACGCAAAACTGACAATTAATTGTAACGTTCAGCGCCTGTTAATGACGATGGAACACACAAATTGCGTCGCGATTCAATACATCGTCCTCCAGCCGACTTGTCTCCAAGGGTCTATTGCTGCCTCGGGCACCATATGGTCGTTCTCCTGTGAGTCTAGTTTTTCGAATCCGACGCAAGACTGACAGTTAATTGTAATGTTCAGAGCCTGTTAATGACGATGGAACACACAAATTGCGTCGCGATTCAATACATCGTCCTCCAGCCGACTTGTCTCCAAGGGTCTAGTGCTGCCTCGGGCACCTTATGGTCGTTCTTCTGTGAGTCCAGATTTTCGAATCCGACGCATAACTGACAGTTAATTGTAACGTTCAGAGCCTCTTAATGACGATGGAACACACAAATTGCGTCGCGATTCAGTACATCGTCCTCCAGCCGACTTGTCTCCGAGGGACTAGTGCTGCCTCGGGCACCATATGGTCGTTCTTCTGTGAGTCTAGATTTTCGAATCCGACGCAAAACTGACAGTTAATTGTAAGGTTCAGAGCCTCTTAATGACGATGGAACACACAATTGCGTCGCGATTCAATACATCGTCCTCCAGCCGACTTGTCTCCGAGGGTCTAGTGCTGCCTCGGGCACCTTATGGTCGATCTTCTGTGAGTCTAGATTTTCGAATCCGACGCAAAACTGACAGTTAATTGTAAGGTTCAGAGCCTCTTAATGACGATGGAACACACAAATTGCGTCGCGACTCAATACATCGTCTTCCAGCTGACTTGTCTCCGAGGGTCTAGTGCTGCCTCGGGCACCTTATTGTCGTTTTTCTGTGAGTGTAGATTTTCGAATCCGACGCAAAACTGACAGTTAATTGTAATGTTCAGAGCCTCTTAATGACGATGGAACACACAAATTGCGTCGCGATTCAATACATCGTCCTCCAGCCGACCTGTCTCCAAGGGTCTATTGCTGCCTCGGGCACCTTATGGTCGTTCTCCTGTGAGTCTAGTTTTTCGAATCCGACGCAAAACTGACAGTTAATTGTAACCTTCAGAGCCTCTTAATGACGATGGAACACACAAATTGCGTCGCGATTCAATACATAGTCCTCCAGCCGAATTGTCTCGAAGGGGCTAGTGCTGCCTCGGGCGCCTTATGGTCATTCTCCTGTGAGTCTAGATTTTCGAATCCGACGCAAAACTGACAGTTAATTGTAACGTTCAGAGCCTCTTAATGACGATGGAGCACACAAATTGCGTCGCGATTCAATACATCGTCCTACAGCCGACTTGTCTCCAAGGGTCTAGTGCTGCCTCGGGCACCATATGGTCGTTCTCCTGTGAGTCTAGATTTTCGAATCCGACGCAAAACTGACAGTGAATTGTAACATTCAGAGCCTGTTAATGACGATGGAACACACAAATTGCGTCGCGATTCAATACATCGTCCTCCATCCGACTTGTCTCCAAGGGTCTAGTGCTGCCTCGGGCACCTTATGGTCGTTCTCCTGTGAGTCTAGTTTTTCGAATCCGACGCAAAACTGACAGTTAATTGTAATGTTCAGAGCGTGTTAATGACGATGGAACACACAAATTGCGTCGCGATTCAATACATCGTCCTCCAGCCGACTTGTCTCCGAGGTAGAATTGCTGCCCCGGGCACCTTATCATCGTTCTCCTGTGAGGCTAGTTTTTCGAATCCAACAAAACTGACAATTAATTGTAACGTTCAGAGCCTGTTAATGACGATGGAACACACAAATTGCGTCGCGATTCAATACATCGTCCTCCAGCCGACTTGCCTCCGAGGTAGTATTGCTGCCCCGGGCAACTTTTGGTCGTTCTCCTATGAGTCTAGTTTTTCGAATCCGGCGCAAAACTGACAGTTAATTGCAACGTTCAGACCTTCTTAATGACGATGGAACACACAAATTGCGTCGCGATTCAATACATCATCCTACAGCCGACTTGTCTCCAAGGGTCTAGTGCTGCCTCGGGCACCTTATGGACGTTCTCCTGTGAGTCTAGTTTTTCGAATCCGACGCAAAACTGACAGTTAATTGTAATGTTCAGAGCGTGTTAATGACGATGGAACACACAAATTGCGTCGCGATTCAATACATCGTCCTCCAGCCGACTTGTCTCCGAGGTAGAATTGCTGCCCCGGGCACCTTATCATCGTTCTCCTGTGAGTCTAGTTTTTCGAATCCAACAAAACTGACAATTAATTGTAACGTTCAGAGCCTGTTCATGACGATGGAACACACAAATTGCGTCGCGATTCAATACATCGTCCTCCAGCCGACTTGTCTCCAAGGGTCTATTGCTGCCCCGGGCACCTTTTGGACGTTCTCCTAGAAGTCTAGTTTTTCGAAACCGGCGCAAAACTGACAGTTAATTGTAACGTTCAGAGCCTGTTAATGACGATGGAACACACAAATTGCGCTGCGATTCAATACATCGTCCTCCAGACAACTTGTCTCCAAGGGTCTATTGCTGCCTCGGGCACCTTATGGTCGTTCTCCTGTGAGTCTAGTTTTTCGAATCCGACGCAAAACTGACAGTTAATTGTAACGTTCAGAGCCTCTTAATGACGATGGAACACACAAATTGCGTCGCGATTCAATACATAGTCCTCCAGCCGGATTGTCTCGAAGGGGCTAGTGCTTCCTCGGGCACCTTATGATCGTTTTTCTGTGAGTCTAGATTTTCGAATCCGACGCAAAACTGACAGTTAATTGTAACGTTCAGAGCCTCTTAATGACGATGGAACACACAAATTGCGTCGCGATTCAATACATCGTCCTACAGCCGACTTGTCTCCAAGGGTCTAGTGCTGCCTCGGGCACCTTATGGTCGTTCTCCTGTGAGTCTAGTTTTTCGAATCCGACGCAAAACTGACAGTTAATTGTAATGTTCAGAGCCTGTTAATGACGATGGAACACACAAATTGCGTCGCGATTCAAAACATCGTCCTCCAGCCGACTAGTCTCCAAGGGTCTAGTGCTGCCACGGGCGCCTTATGGTCGTTCTTCTGTGAGTCCAGATTTTCGAATCCGACGCAAAACTGACAGTTAATTGTAAGTTTCAGAGCCTCTTAATGACGATGGAACACACAAATTGCGTCGCGATTCAATACATTGTCCTCCAGCCGACTTGTCTCCAAGGGTCTATAGCTGCCTCGGGCACCTTATCGTCGTTCTCCAGTGAGTCTAGTTTTTCGAATCCGACGCAAAACTGACAATTAATTGTAACGTTCAGCGCCTGTTAATGACGATGGAACACACAAATTGCGTCGCGATTCAATACATCGTCCTCCAGCCGACTTGTCTCCAAGGGTCTATTGCTGCCTCGGGCACCATATGGTCGTTCTCCTGTGAGTCTAGTTTTTCGAATCCGACGCAAAACTGACAGTTAATTGTAATGTTCAGAGCCTGTTAATGACGATGGAACACACAAATTGCGTCGCGATTCAATACATCGTCCTCCAGCCGACTTGTCTCCAAGGGTCTAGTGCTGCCTCGGGCACCTTATGGTCGTTCTTCTGTGAGTCCAGATTTTCGAATCCGACGCATAACTGACAGTTAATTGTAACGTTCAGAGCCTCTTAATGACGATGGAACACACAAATTGCGTCGCGATTCAGTACATCGTCCTCCAGCCGACTTGTCTCCGAGGGACTAGTGCTGCCTCGGGCACCATATGGTCGTTCTTCTGTGAGTCTAGATTTTCGAATCCGACGCAAAACTGACAGTTAATTGTAAGGTTCAGAGCCTCTTAATGACGATGGAACACACAAATTGCGTCGCGATTCAATACATCGTCCTCCAGCCGACTTGTCTCCGAGGGTCTAGTGCTGCCTCGGGCACCTTATGGTCGATCTTCTGTGAGTCTAGATTTTCGAATCCGACGCAAAACTGACAGTTAATTGTAATGTTCAGAGCCTGTTAATGACGATGGAACACACAAATTGCGTCGCGATTCAAAACATCGTCCTCCAGCCGACTAGTCTCCAAGGGTCTAGTGCTGCCACGGGCGCCTTATGGTCGTTCTTCTGTGAGTCCAGATTTTCGAATCCGACGCAAAACTGACAGTTAATTGTAAGTTTCAGAGCCTCTTAATGACGATGGAACACACAAATTGCGTCGCGATTCAATACATTGTCCTCCAGCCGACTTGTCTCCAAGGGTCTATAGCTGCCTCGGGCACCTTATCGTCGTTCTCCAGTGAGTCTAGTTTTTCGAATCCGACGCAAAACTGACAATTAATTGTAACGTTCAGCGCCTGTTAATGACGATGGAACACACAAATTGCGTCGCGATTCAATACATCGTCCTCCAGCCGACTTGTCTCCAAGGGTCTATTGCTGCCTCGGGCACCATATGGTCGTTCTCCTGTGAGTCTAGTTTTTCGAATCCGACGCAAAACTGACAGTTAATTGTAATGTTCAGAGCCTGTTAATGACGATGGAACACACAAATTGCGTCGCGATTCAATACATCGTCCTCCAGCCGACTTGTCTCCAAGGGTCTAGTGCTGCCTCGGGCACCTTATGGTCGTTCTTCTGTGAGTCCAGATTTTCGAATCCGACGCATAACTGACAGTTAATTGTAACGTTCAGAGCCTCTTAATGACGATGGAACACACAAATTGCGTCGCGATTCAGTACATCGTCCTCCAGCCGACTTGTCTCCGAGGGACTAGTGCTGCCTCGGGCACCATATGGTCGTTATTCTGTGAGTCTAGATTTTCGAATCCGACGCAAAACTGACAGTTAATTGTAAGGTTCAGAGCCTCTTAATGACGATGGAACACACAAATTGCGTCGCGATTCAATACATCGTCCTCCAGCCGACTTGTCTCCGAGGGTCTAGTGCTGCCTCGGGCACCTTATGGTCGATCTTCTGTGAGTCTAGATTTTCGAATCCGACGCAAAACTGACAGTTAATTGTAAGGTTCAGAGCCTCTTAATGAAGATGGAACACACAAATTGCGTCGCGACTCAATACATCGTCTTCCAGCTGACTTGTCTCCGAGGGTCTAGTGCTGCCTCGGGCACCTTATTGTCGTTTTTCTGTGAGTGTAGATTTTCGAATCCGACGCAAAACTGACAGTTAATTGTGATGTTCAGAGCCTCTTAATGACGATGGAACACACAAATTGCGTCGCGATTCAATACATCGTCCTCCAACCGACCTGTCTCCAAGGGTCTATTGCTGCCTCGGGCACCTTATGGTCGTTCTCCTGTGAGTCTAGTTTTTCGAATCCGACGCAAAACTGACAGTTCATTGTAACGTTCAGAGCCTCTTAATGACGATGGAACACACAAATTGCGTCGCGATTCAATACATAGTCCTCCAGCCGAATTGTCTCGAAGGGGCTAGTGCTGCCTCGGGCGCCTTATGGTCATTCTCCTGTGAGTCTAGATTTTCGAATCCGACGCAAAACTGACAGTTAATTGTAACGTTCAGAGCCTCTTAATGACGATGGAGCACACAAATTGCGTCGCGATTCAATACATCGTCCTACAGCCGACTTGTCTCCAAGGGTCTAGTGCTGCCTCGGGCAATATATGGTCGTTCTCCTGTGAGTCTAGATTTTCGAATCCGACGCAAAACTGACAGTGAATTGTAACATTCAGAGCCTGTTAATGACGATGGAACACACAAATTGCGTCGCGATTCAATACATCGTCCTCCATCCGACTTGTCTCCAAGGGTCTATTTCTGCCTCGGGCACCTTATGGTCGTTCTCCTGTGAGTCTAGTTTTTCGAATCCGACGCAAAACTGACAGTTAATTGTAATGTTCAGAGCGTGTTAATGACGATGGAACACACAAATTGCGTCGCGATTCAATACATCGTCCTCCAGCCGACTTGTCTCCGAGGTAGAATTGCTGCCCCGGGCACCTTATCATCGTTCTCCTGTGAGGCTAGTTTTTCGAATCCAACAAAACTGACAATTAATTGTAACGTTCAGAGCCTGTTAATGACGATGGAACACACAAATTGCGTCGCGATTCAATACATCGTCCTCCAGCCGACTTGCCTCCGAGGTAGTATTGCTGCCCCGGGCAACTTTTGGTCGTTCTCCTATGAGTCTAGTTTTTCGAATCCGGCGCAAAACTGACAGTTAATTGTAACGTTCAGAGCCTCATAATGACGATGGAACACACAAATTGCGTCGCGATTCAATACATCGTCCTCCAGACGACTTGTCTCCGAGGTAGTATTGCTGCCCCGGGCACCTTTTGGTCGTTCTCCTATGAGTCTAGTTTTTCGAATCCGGCGCAAAACTGACAGTTAATTGTAACGTTCAGACCTTCTTAATGACGATGGAACACACAAATTGCGTCGCGATTCAATACATCGTCCTACAGCCGACTTGTCTCCAACGGGTCTAGTACTGCCTCGGGCACCTTATGGTCGTTCTCCTGAGAGTCTAGATTTTCGAATCCGACGCAAAACTGACAGTTAATTGTAACGTTCAGAGCCTCGTAATGACGATGGAACACACAAATTGCGTCGCGATTCAATACATCGTCCTCCGGCCGACTTGTCTCCAAGGGTCTATTGCTGCTTCGGGCACCTTATGGTCGCTCTCCTGTGAGTCTAGTTTTTCGAATCCGACGCAAAACTGACAGTTAATTGTAACGTTCAGACCTTCTTAATGACGATGGAACACACAAATTGCGTCGCGATTCAATACATCGTCCTACAGCCGACTTGTCTCCAAGGGTCTAGTGCTGCCTCGGGCACCTTATGGACGTTCTCCTGTGAGTCTAGTTTTTCGAATCCGACGCAAAACTGACAGTTAATTGTAATGTTCAGAGCGTGTTAATGACGATGGAACACACAAATTGCGTCGCGATTCAATACATCGTCCTCCAGCCGACTTGTCTCCGAGGTAGAATTGCTGCCCCGGGCACCTTATCATCGTTCTCCTGTGAGTCTAGTTTTTCGAATCCAACAAAACTGACAATTAATTGTAACGTTCAGAGCCTGTTCATGACGATGGAACACACAAATTGCGTCGCGATTCAATACATCGTCCTCCAGCCGACTTGTCTCCGAGGGTCTAGTGCTGCCTCGGGCACCTTATGGTCGTTCTTCTGTGAGTGTAGATTTTCGAATCCGACGAAAAACCGACAGTTAATTGTAATGTTCAGAGCCTCTTAATGACGATGGAACACACAAATTGCGTCGCGATTCAATACATCGTGCTCCAGCCGACCTGTCTCCAAGGGTCTATTGCTGCCTCGGGCACCTTATGGTCGTTCTCCTGTGAGTCTAGTTTTTCGAATCCGACGCAAAACTGACAGTTAATTGTAACGTTCAGAGCCTCTTAATGACGATGGAACACACAAATTGCGTCGCGATTCAATACATAGTCCTCCAGCCGGATTGTCTCGAAGGGGCTAGTGCTTCCTCGGGCACCTTATGGTCGTTCTCCTGTGAGTCTAGATTTTCGAATCCGACGCAAAACTGACAGTTAATTGTAACGTTCAGAGCCTCTTAATGACGATGGAACACACAAATTGCGTCGCGATTCAATACATCGTCCTACAGCCGACTTGTCTCCAAGGGTCTAGTGCTGCCTCGGGCACCTTATGGTCGTTCTCCTGTGAGTCTAGTTTTTCGAATCCGACGCAAAACTGACAGTTAATTGTAATGTTCAGAGCCTGTTAATGACGATGGAACACACAAATTGCGTCGCGATTCAATACATCGTCCTCCAGCCGACTAGTCTCCAAGGGTCTAGTGCTGCCACGGGCGCCTTATGGTCGTTCTTCTGTGAGTCCAGATTTTCGAATCCGACGCAAAACTGACAGTTAATTGTAAGGTTCAGTACCTCTTAATGACGATGGAACACACAAATTGCGTCGCGATTCAATACATTTTCCTCCAGCCGACTTGTCTCCAAGGGTCTATAGCTGCCTCGGGCACCTTATCGTCGTTCTCCAGTGAGTCTAGTTTTTCGAATCCGACGCAAAACTGACAATTAATTGTAACGTTCAGCGCCTGTTAATGACGATGGAACACACAAATTGCGTCGCGATTCAATACATCGTCCTCCAGCCGACTTGTCTCCGAGGTAGTATTGCTGCCCCGGGCACCTTTTGGTCGTTCTCCTATGAGTCTAGTTTTTCGAATCCGGCGCAAAACTGACAGTTAATTGTAACGTTCTGAGCCTGTTAATGACGATGGAACACACAAATTGCGTCGCGATTCAATACATCGTCCTACAGCCGACTTGTCTCCAAGGGTCTAGTATTGCCTCGGGCACCTTATGGTCGTTCTCCTGTGAGTCTAGATTTTCATATCCGACGCAAAACTGACAGTGAATTGTAACGTTCAGAGCCTCTTAATGACGATGGAAAACACAGATTGCGTCGCGATTTAATACATCGTCATCCAGCCGAATTGTCTCCAAGGGTCTATTGCTGCCTCGGGCACCTTATGGTCGTTCTCCTGTGAGTGTAGTTTTTCGAATCCGACGCAAAACTGACAGTTAATTGTAACGTTCAGAGCCTCTTAATGACGATGGAAACCACAAATTGCGTCGCGATTCAATACATCGTCCTCCAGCCGACTTGTCTCCAAAGGTCTATTGCTGCCTCGGGCACCTTATGGTCGTTCTCCTGTGAGTCTAGTTTTTCGAATGCGATGCAAAACTGACAGTTATTTGTAACGTTCAGAGCCTCTTAATGACGATGGAACACACAAATTGAGTCGCGATTCAATGCATCGTCCTCCAGCCGACTTGTCTCCAAGGGTCTAGTGCTGCCTCGGGCACCTTATGGTTGTTCTTCTGTGAGTCTAGATTTTCGAATCCGACGCAAAACTGACAGTTAATTGTAACGTTCAGAGCCTCTTAATGACGATGGAACACACAAGTTGCGTCGCGAATCAATACATCGTCCTCCAGCCGAATTGTCTCCAAGGCTCTAGTGCTGCCTCGGGCACCTTATGGTCGTTCTTCTGTGAGTCCAGATTTTCGAATCCGACGCAAAACTGACAGTTAATTGTAAGTTTCAGAGCCTCTTAATGACGATGGAACACACAAATTGCGTCGCGATTCAATACATCGTCCTCCAGCCGACTTGTCTCCGAGGGTCTAGTGCTGCCTCGGGCACCTTATGGTCGTTCTTCCGTGAGTGTAGATTTTCGAATCCGACGAAAAACTGTTAATTGTAACGTTCAGAGCCTCTTAATGACGATGGAACACACAAATTGAGTCGCGATTCAATGCATCGTCCTCCAGCCGACTTGTCTCCAAGGGTCTAGTGCTGCCTCGGGCACCTTATGGTTGTTGTTCTGTGAGTCTAGATTTTCGAATCCGACGCAAAACTGACAGTTAATTGTAACGTTCAGAGCCTCTTAATGACGATGGAACACACAAGTTGCGTCGCGAATCAATACATCGTCCTCCAGCCGAATTGTCTCCAAGGGTCTAGTGCTGCCTCGGGCACCTTATGGTCGTTCTCCTGTGAGTCTAGTTTTTGAATCCGACGCAAAACTGACAGTTAATTGTAATGTTCAGAGCCTGCTAATGACGATGGAACACACAAATTGCGTCGCGATTCAATACATCGTCCTCCAGCCGACTTGTCTCCGAGGTAGAATTGCAGCCCCGGTCACCTTATCGTCGTTCTCCTGTGAGTCTAGTTTTTCGAATCCAACAAAACTGACAATTAACTGTAAAGTTCAGAGCCTGTTATTGACGATGGAACATACAAATTGCGTCGCGATTCAATACATCGTCCTCCAGCCGACTTGTCTCCGAGGTAGTATTGCTGCCCCGGGCACCTTTTGGTCGTTCTCCTATGAGTCTAGTTTTTCGAATCCGGCGCAAAACTGACAGTTAATTGTAACGTTCTGAGCCTGTTAATGACGATGGAACACACAAATTGCGTCGCGATTCAATACATCGTCCTCGAGACGACTTGTCTCCGAGGTAGTATTGCTGCCCCGGGCACCTTATGGTCGTTCTCCTGTGAGTCTAGATTTTCGAATCCGACGCAAAACTGACAGTTAATTGTAAGTTTCAGAGCCTGTTAATGACGATGGAACACACAAATTGTGTCGCGATTCAATACATCGTCCTCCAGCCGACTTGTCTCCAAGGGTCTAGTGCTGCCTCGGGCACCTTATGGTCGTTCTTCTGTGAGTGTAGATTTTCGAATCCGACGAAAAACTGACAGTTAATTGTAATGTTCAGAGCCTCTTAATAACGATGGAACACACAAATTGCGTCGCGATTCAATACATCGTCCTCCAGCCGACCTGTCTCCAAGGGTCTATTGCTGCCTCGGGCACCTTATGGTCGTTCTCCTGTGAGTCTAGTTTTTCGAATCCGACGCAAAACTGACTTAATTGTAACGTTCAGAGCCTCTTAATGACGATGGAACACACAAATTGCGTCGCGATTCAATACATAGTCCTCCAGCCGAATTGTCTCGAAGGGGCTAGTGCTGCCTCGGGCACCTTATGGTCGTTCTCCTGTGAGTCTAGATTTTCGAATCCGACGCAAAACTGACAGTTAATTGTAACGTTCAGAGCCTCTTAATGACGATGGAGCACACAAATTGCGACGCGATTCAATACATCGTCCTACAGCCGACTTGTCTCCAAGGGTCTAGTGCTGCCTCGGGCACCTTATGGTCGTTCTCCTGTGAGTCTAGATTTTCGAATCCGACGCAAAACTGACAGTGAATTGTAACGTTCAGAGCCTGTTAATGTCGATGGAACACACAAATTGCGTCGCGATTCAATACATCGTCCTCCAGCCGAATTGTCTCCAAGGGTCTAGTGCTGCCTCGGGCACCTTATGGTCGTTCTCCTGTGAGTCTAGTTTTTGAATCCGACGCAAAACTGACAGTTAATTGTAATGTTCAGAGCCTGCTAATGACGATGGAACACACAAATTGCGTCGCGATTCAATACATCGTCCTCCAGCCGACTTGTCTCCGAGGTAGAATTGCAGCCCCGGTCACCTTATCGTCGTTCTCCTGTGAGTCTAGTTTTTCGAATCCAACAAAACTGACAATTAACTGTAAAGTTCAGAGCCTGTTATTGACGATGGAACATACAAATTGCGTCGCGATTCAATACATCGTCCTCCAGCCGACTTGTCTCCGAGGTAGTATTGCTGCCCCGGGCACCTTTTGGTCGTTCTCCTATGAGTCTAGTTTTTCGAATCCGGCGCAAAACTGACAGTTAATTGTAACGTTCAGAGCCTCTTAATGACGATGGAACACACAAGTTGCGTCGCGAATCAATACATCGTCCTCCAGCCGAATTGTCTCCAAGGCTCTAGTGCTGCCTCGGGCACCTTATGGTCGTTCTTCTGTGAGTCCAGATTTTCGAATCCGACGCAAAACTGACAGTTAATTGTAAGTTTCAGAGCCTCTTAATGACGATGGAACACACAAATTGCGTCGCGATTCAATACATCGTCCTCCAGCCGACTTGTCTCCGAGGGTCTAGTGCTGCCTCGGGCACCTTATGGTCGTTCTTCCGTGAGTGTAGATTTTCGAATCCGACGAAAAACTGTTAATTGTAACGTTCAGAGCCTCTTAATGACGATGGAACACACAAATTGAGTCGCGATTCAATGCATCGTCCTCCAGCCGACTTGTCTCCAAGGGTCTAGTGCTGCCTCGGGCACCGTATGGTTGTTGTTCTGTGAGTCTAGATTTTCGAATCCGACGCAAAACTGACAGTTAATTGTAACGTTCAGAGCCTCTTAATGACGATGGAACACACAAGTTGCGTCGCGAATCAATACATCGTCCTCCAGCCGAATTGTCTCCAAGGGTCTAGTGCTGCCTCGGGCACCTTATGGTCGTTCTCCTGTGAGTCTAGTTTTTGAATCCGACGCAAAACTGACAGTTAATTGTAATGTTCAGAGCCTGCTAATGACGATGGAACACACAAATTGCGTCGCGATTCAATACATCGTCCTCCAGCCGACTTGTCTCCGAGGTAGAATTGCAGCCCCGGTCACCTTATCGTCGTTCTCCTGTGAGTCTAGTTTTTCGAATCCAACAAAACTGACAATTAACTGTAAAGTTCAGAGCCTGTTATTGACGATGGAACATACAAATTGCGTCGCGATTCAATACATCGTCCTCCAGCCGACTTGTCTCCGAGGTAGTATTGCTGCCCCGGGCACCTTTTGGTCGTTCTCCTATGAGTCTAGTTTTTCGAATCCGGCGCAAAACTGACAGTTAATTGTAACGTTCTGAGCCTGTTAATGACGATGGAACACACAAATTGCGTCGCGATTCAATACATCGTCCTCGAGACGACTTGTCTCCGAGGTAGTATTGCTGCCCCGGGCACCTTATGGTCGTTCTCCTGTGAGTCTAGATTTTCGAATCCGACGCAAAACTGACAGTTAATTGTAAGTTTCAGAGCCTGTTAATGACGATGGAACACACAAATTGTGTCGCGATTCAATACATCGTCCTCCAGCCGACTTGTCTCCAAGGGTCTAGTGCTGCCTCGGGCACCTTATGGTCGTTCTTCTGTGAGTGTAGATTTTCGAATCCGACGAAAAACTGACAGTTAATTGTAATGTTCAGAGCCTCTTAATAACGATGGAACACACAAATTGCGTCGCGATTCAATACATCGTCCTCCAGCCGACCTGTCTCCAAGGGTCTATTGCTGCCTCGGGCACCTTATGGTCGTTCTCCTGTGAGTCTAGTTTTTCGAATCCGACGCAAAACTGACTTAATTGTAACGTTCAGAGCCTCTTAATGACGATGGAACACACAAATTGCGTCGCGATTCAATACATAGTCCTCCAGCCGAATTGTCTCGAAGGGGCTAGTGCTGCCTCGGGCACCTTATGGTCGTTCTCCTGTGAGTCTAGATTTTCGAATCCGACGCAAAACTGACAGTTAATTGTAACGTTCAGAGCCTCTTAATGACGATGGAGCACACAAATTGCGACGCGATTCAATACATCGTCCTACAGCCGACTTGTCTCCAAGGGTCTAGTGCTGCCTCGGGCACCTTATGGTCGTTCTCCTGTGAGTCTAGATTTTCGAATCCGACGCAAAACTGACAGTGAATTGTAACGTTCAGAGCCTGTTAATGTCGATGGAACACACAAATTGCGTCGCGATTCAATACATCGTCCTCCATCAGACTTGTCTCCAAGGGTCTATTTCTGCCTCGGGCACCTTATGGTCGTTCTCCTGTGAGTCTAGTTTTTCGAATCCGACGCAAAACTGACAGTTAATTGTAATGTTCAGAGCCTGTTAATGACGATGGAACACACAAATTGCGTCGCGATTCAATACATCGTCCTCCAGCCGACTTGTCTCCGAGGTAGAATTGCTGCCCCGGGCACCTTATCGTCGTTCTCCTGTGAGTCTAGTTTTTCGAATCCAACAAAACTGACAATTAATTGTAACGTTCAGAGCCTGTTAATGACGATGGAACATACAAATTGCGTCGCGATTCAATACATCGTCCTCCAGCCGACTTGCCTCCGAGGTAGTAATGCTGCCCCGGGCACCTTTTGGTCGTTCTCCTATGAGTCTAGTTTTTCGAATCCGGCGCAAAACTGACAGTTAATTGTAACGTTCAGAGCTTGTTAATGACGATGGAACACAGAAATTGCGTCGCGATTCAATACATCGTCCTCCAGCCGACTTGTCTACGAGGTAGTATTGCTGCCCCGGGCACCTTTTGGTCGTTCTCCTATGAGTCTAGTTTTTTGAATCCGGCGCAAAACTGACAGTTAATTGTAACGTTCTGAGCCTGTTAATGACGATGGAACACACAAATTGCGTCGCGATTCTATACATCGTCCTCCAGACGACTTGTCTCCGAGGTAGTATTGCTGCCCCGGGCACCTTTTGGTCGTTCTCCTATGAGTCTAGTTTTTCGAATCCGGCGCAAAACTGACAGTTAATTGTAACGTTCAGAGCCTCTTAATGACGATGGAACACACAAATTGCGTCGCGATTCAATACATCGTCCTACAGACGACTTGTCTCCAAGGGTCTAGTACTGCCTCGGGCACCTTATGGTCGTTCTCCTGTGAGTCTAGATTTTCCAATCCGACGCAAAACTGACAGTTAATTGTAACGTTCAGAGCCTCGTAGTGACGATGGAACACACAAATTGCGTCGCGATTGAATACATCGTCCTCCAGCCGACTTGTCTCCAAGGGTCTATTGCTGCTTCGGGCACCTTACGGTCGTTCTCCTGTGAGTCTAGTTTTTCGAATCCGACGCAAAAGTGACAGTTAATTGTAACGTTCAGAGCCTCTTAATGACGATGGAATACACAAATTGCGTTGCGATTCAATACATCTTCCTCCAGCCGACTTGTCTCCAAGGGTCTATTGCTGCCTCGGGCACCTTATGGTCGTTCTTCTGTGTGTCCAGATTTTCGAATCCGACGCAAAACTGACAGTTAATTGTAAGGTTCAGAGCCTCTTAATGACGATGGAATACACAAATTGCGTCGCGATTCAATACATTGTCCTCCAGCCGACTTGTCTCCAAGGGTCTATAGCTGCCTCGGGCATCTTATCGTCGTTCTCCAGTGAGTCTAGTTTTTCGAATCCGACGCAAAACTGACAATTAATTGTAACGTTCAGAGCCTGTTAATGACGATGGAACACACAAATTGCATCGCGATTCAATACATCGTCCTCCAGCCGACTTGTCTCCGAGGTAGTATTGCTGCCCCAGGCACCTTTTGGTCGTTCTCCTATGAGTCTAGTTTTTCGAATCCGGCGCAAAACTGACAGTTAATTGTAACGTTCTGAGCCTGTTAATGACGATGGAACACACAAATTGCGTCGCGATTCAATACATCGTCCTACAGCCGACTTGTCTCCAAGGGTCTAATACTGCCTCGGGCACCTTATGGTCGTTATCCTGTGAGTCTAGATTTTCATATCCGACGCAAAACTGACAGTTAAATGTAACGTTCAGAGCCTCTTAATGACGATGGAACACACAAATTGTGTCGCGATTGAATACATCGTCCTCCAGCCGACTTGTCTCCAAGGCTCTATTGCTGCCTCGGGCACCTCATGGTCGTTCTCCTGTGAGTCTTGTTTTTCGAATGCGATGCAAAACTGACAGTTAATTGTAAGGTTCAGAGCCTCTTAATGACGATGGAACACACAAATTGCGTCGCGATTGAATGCATCGTCCTCCAGCCGACTTGTCTCCAAGGGTCTAGTGCTGCCTCGGGTACCTTATGGTCGTTCTTCTGTGAGTCTAGATTTTCGAATCCGACGCAAAACTGACAGTTAATTGTAAGGTTCAGAGCCTCTTAATGACGATGGAACACACAAGTTGCGTCGCGAATCAATACATCGTCCTCCAGCCGAATTGTCTCCAAGGGTCTAGTGCTGCCTCGGGCATCTTATGGTCGTTCTCCTGTGAGTCTAGATTTTCGAATCCGACGCAAAACTGACAATTAATTGTAACGTTCAGAGCCTCTTAATGACGATGGAACACACAAATTGCGTCGCGATTCAATACATCGTCCTCCAGCCGACATGTCTCCAAGGGTCTAGTGCTGCCTCGGGCACCTTATGGTCGTTCTCCTGTGAGTCTAGTTTTTCGAATCCAATGCAAAACTGACAGTTAATTGTAACTTTCAGAGCCTCATAATGACGATGGAACACACAAATTGCGTCGCGATTCAATACATCGTCCTCCAGCCGACTTTTCTCCAAGGGTCTATTGCTGCTTCGGGCACCTTATGGTCGTTCTCCTGTGAGTTTAGTTTTTCGAATGCGATGCAAAACTGACAGTTAATTGTAACGTTCAGGGCCTGTTAATGACGATGGAACACACAAATTGCGTCGCGATTCAATACATCGTCCTCCAGCCGACTTGTCTCCAAGGGTCTAAGTCTGCCTCAGGCACCTTATGGTCGTTCTCCTGTGAGTCTAGTTTTTCGAATGCGATGCAAAACTGACAGTTAATTGTAACGTTCAGAGCCTGTTAATGACGATGGAACTTACAATTTGCGTCGCGATTCAATACATCGTTCTGCAGCCGACTTGTCTCCAAGGGTCTATTGCTGCCTCGGGCACCTTATGGTCGTTCTCCTGTGAGTCTAGTTTTTCGAATCCGACGCAAAAATGACATTTAATTGTAATGTTCAGAGCCTGTTAATGACGATGGAACACACAAATTGCGTCGCGATTCAATACATCGTCCTCCAGCCGACTTGTCTCCAAGGGTCTAGTGCTGCCTCGGGCACCTTATGGTCGTTCTTCTGTGAGTCCAGATTTTCGAATCCGACGCAAAACTGATAGTTAATTCAGAGCCTCTTAATGACGATGGAACACACAAATTGCGTCGCGATTCAATACATCGTCCTCCAGCCTACTTGTCTCCGAGGGTCTAGTGCTACCTCGGGCACCTTATGGTCGTTCTTCTGTGAGTCTAGATTTTCGAATCCGACGCAAAACTGACAGTTAATTGTAAGGTTCAGAGCCTCTTAATGACGATGGAACACACAAATTGCGTCGCGATTCGATACATCGTAGTCCAGCCGACCTGTCTCCAAGGGTCTATAGCTGCCTCGGGCACCTTATTGTCGTTCTCCTGTGAGTCTAGTTTTTCGAATCCGACGCAAAACTGACAGTGAATTGTAACGTTCAGAGCCTGTTAATGACGATGGAACACACAAATTGCGTCGCGATTCAATACATCGTCCTCCAGCCGACTTGTCTCCGAGGTAGTATTGCTGCCCCGGGCACCTTTTGGTCGTTCTCCTATGAGTCTAGTTTTTCGAATCCGGCGCAAAACTGACAGTTAATTGTAACGTTCAGAGGCTGTTAATGACGATGGAACACACAAATTGCGTCGCGATTCAACACATCGTCCTCCAGCCGAGTTGTCTCCGATGTAGTATTGCTGCCCCGGGCACCTTTTGGTCGTTCTCCTATGAGTCTAGTTTTTCGCATCCGGCGCAAAATTGACAGTTAATTGTAAGGTTCAGAGCCTCTTAATGACGATGGAACACACAAATTGCGTTGCGATTCAATACATCGTCCTACAGCCGACTTGTCTCCAAGGCTCTAGTACTGCCTCGGGCACCTTATGGTCGTTCTCCTGTGATTCTAGATTTTCATATCCGACGCAAAACTGACAGTGAATTGTAACGTTCAGAGCCTCTTAATGACGATGGAACACACAAATTGCGTCGCGATTTAATACATCGTCCTCCAGCCGAATTGTCTCCAAGGGTCTATTGCTGCCTCGGGCACCTTATTGTCGTTCTCCTGTGAGTCTAGTTTTTCGAATGCGATGCAAAACTGACAGTTAATTGTAACGTTCAGAGCCTGTTAAAGACGATGGGACACACAAATTGCGTCGCGACTCAATACATCGTCCTCCAGCCGACTTGTCTGAGAGGTACCATTGCTGTCCCGGGCACCTTTTGGTCGTTCTCCTATGAGTCTAGTTTATCGAATCCGGCGCAAAACTGACAGTTAATTGTAACGTTCAGAGCCTCTTAATGACGATGGAACACACAAGTTGCGTCGCGAATCAATACATCGTCCTCCAGCCGAATTGTCTCCAAGGGTCTAGTGCTGCCTCGGGCACCTTATAGTCGTTCTCCTGTGAGTCTAGATTTTCGAATCCGACGCAAAACTGACAGTTAATTGTATCGTTCAGAGCCTCTTAATGACGATGGAACACACAAATTGCGTCGCGATTCAATACATCGTCCTACAGCCGACTTGTCTCCAAGGGTCTAGTGCTGCCTCGGGCACCTTATGGTCGTTCTCCTGTGAGTCTAGATTTTCGAATCCGACGCAAAACTGACAGTGCATTGTAACGTTCAGAGCCTCTTGATGACGATGGAACACACAAATTTCGTCGCGATTCAATACATCGTCCTACAGCCGACTTGTCTCCAAGGGTCTAGTGCTGCCTCGGGCACCTTATGGTCGTTCTCCTGTGAGTCTAGTTTTCTGAATACGACGCTAAACTGACAGTTAATTGTAACGTTCAGAATCTGATAATGACGATGGAACACACAAATTGCGTCGCGATTCAATACATCGTCCTCCAGCCGACTTGTCTCCGAGGTAGTATTGCTGCCCCGGGCACCTTATGGTCGTTCTCCTATGAGATTAGTTTTTCGAATCCGGCGCAAAACTGACAGTTAATTGTAACGTTCAGAGCCTCTTAATGACGATGGAACACACAAATTGCGTCGCGATTCAATACATCGTCCTCCAGCCGACTTGTCTCCAAGGATCTATAGCTGCCTCGGGCACCTTATCGTCGTTCTCCTGTGAGTCTAGTTTTTCGAATCCAACAAAACTGACAATTAATTGTAACGTTCAGAGCCTGTTATGACGATGGAACACACAAATTGCGTCGCGATTCAATACATCGTTCTCCAGCCGACTTGTCTCCGAGGTAGTATTGCAGCCCCGGGCACCTTTTGGTCGTTCTCCTATGAGTCTAGCTTTTCGAATCCGGCGCAAAACTGACAGTTAATTGTAACGTTCAGAGCCTGTTAATGACGATGGAACACACAAATTGCGTCGCGATTCAATACATCGTCCTCCAGCCGACTTGTCTCCAAGGGTCTAGTGCTGCCTCGGGCACCTTAAGGTCGTTCTCCTGTGAGTCAAGATTTTCGAATCCGACGCAAAACTGACAGTGAACTGTAACGTTCAGAGCCTCTTAATGACGATGGAACACACAAATTGCGTCGCGATTCAATACATCGTCCTCCAGCCGACTTGTCTCCAAGGGTCTATTGCTGCTTCGGGCACCTTATGGTCGTTCTCCTGTGAGTCTAGTTTTTCGAATCCGATGCAAAACTGACAGTTAATTGTAACGTTCAGTGCCTCTTAATGACGATGGAACACACAAATTGCGTCGCGATTCAATACATCGTCCTCCAGCCGACTTGTCTCCAAGGGTCTATTGCTGCCTCGGGCACCTTATGGTCGTTCTCCTGTGAGTCTAGTTTTTCGAATGCGATGCAAAACTGACAGTTAATTGTAACGTTCAAAGCCTGTTAATGACGATGGAACACACAAATTGCGTCGCGATTCAATACATCGTCCTCCTGCCGACTTGTCTCCAAGGGTCTATAGCTGCCTCAGGCACCTTATGGTCATTCTCCTGTGAGTCTAGTTTTTCGAATGCGATGCAAAACTGACAGTTAATTGTAACGTTCAAAGCCTGTTAATGACGATGGAACACACAAATTGCGTCGCGATTCAATAGATCGTCCTCCATCCGACTTGTCTCCAAGGGTCTATTGCTGCCTCGGGCACCTTATGGTCGTTCTCCGGTGAGTCTAGTTTTTCGAATCCGACGCAAAACTGACAGTTAATTGTAATGTTCAGAGCCTGTTAATGACGATGGATCACACAAATTGCGTCACGTCCTCCAGCCGACTTGTCTCCAAGGGTCTATAGCTGCCTCAGGCACCTTATGGTCGTTCTCCTGTGAGTCTAGTTTTTCGAATCCGACACAAAACTGACAGTGAATTGTAACGTTCAGAGCCTGTTAATGACGATGGAACACACAAATTGCGTCATGATTCAATACATCGTCCTCCAGCCGACTTGTCTCCGAGGTAGTATTGCTGCCCCGGGCACCTTTTGGTCGTTCTCCTGTGAGTGTCGTTTTTCGAATCCGACGCAAAACTGACAATTAATTGTAAATTTCAGAGCCTGTTAAAGACGATGGGACACCAAATTGCGTCGCGACTCAATACATCGTCCTCCAGCCGACTTGTCTCAGAGGTACTATTGCTGCCCCGGGCACCTTTTGGTCGTTCTCCTATGAGTCTAGTTTATCGAATCCGGCGCAAAACTGACAGTTGATTGTAAGGTTCAGAGCCTCTTAATGACGATGGAACACACAAGTTGCGTCGCGATTCAATACAGCGTCCTACAGCCGACTTGTCTCCAAGGGTCTAGTGCTGCCTCTGGCACCTTATGGTCGTTCTCCAGTCAATGTAGATTTTCGAATCCGACGCAAAACTGACAGTGAATTGTAACGTTCAGAGCCTCTTGATGACGATGGAACACACAAATTGCGTCGCGATTCAATACATCGTCCTACAGCCGACCTGTCTCCAAGGGTCTCTTGCTGCCTCGGGCACCTTATGGTCGTTTTCCTGTGAGTCTAGTTTTCTGAATACGACGCAAAATTGACAGTTAATTGTAACGTTCAGAGCCTGATAATGACGATGGAACACACAAATTGCGGCGCGATTCAATACATCGTCCTCCAGCCGACTTGTCTGCGAGGTAGTAATGCTGCCCCGGGCACCTTTTGGTCGTTCTCCTATGAGATTAGTTTTTCGAATCCGGCGCAAAACTGACAGTTAATTGTAATGTTCAGAGCCTCTTAATGACGATGGAACACACAAATTGCGTCGCGATTCAATACATCGTCCTCCAGCCGACTTGTCTCCAAGGGTCTAGTGCTGCCTCGGGCACCTTATGGTCGTTCTTCTGTGAGTCCAGATTTTCGAATCCGACGCAAAACTGATAGTTAATTGTAACGTTCATAGCCTCTTAATGACGATGGAACACACAAATTGCGTCGCGATTCAATACATCGTCCTCCAATCGACTTGTCTCCGAGGGTCTAGTGTTGCCTCGGGCACCTTATGGTCGTTCTTCTGTTAGTCTAGATTTTCGAATCCGACGCAAAACTGACAGTTAATTGTAAGGTTCAGAGCCTCTTAATGACGATGGAACACACAAATTGCGTCGCGATTCAATACATCGTCCTCCAGCCGACCTGTCTCCAAGGGTCTATAGCTGCCTCGGGCACCTTATGGTCGTTCTCCTGTGAGTCTAGTTTTTCGAATCCGACACAAAACTGACAGTGAATTGTAACGTTCAGAGCCTGTTAATGACGATGGAAAACACAAATTGCGTCGCGATTCAATCCATCGTCCTCCAGCCGACTTGTCTCCGAGGTAGTATTGCTGCCCCGGGCACCTTTTGGTCGTTCTCCTATGAGTCTTGTTTTTCGAATCCGGCGCAAAACTGACAGTTAATTGTAACGTTCAGAGCCTGTTAATGACGATGGAACACACAAATTGCGTCGCGATTCAACACATCGTCCTCCAGCCGAGTTGTCTCCGAGGTAGTATTGCTGCCCCGGGCACCTTTTGGTCGTTCTCCTGTGAGTGTAGTTTTTCGAATCCGACGCAAAACTGACAGTTAATTGTAATGTTCAGAGCCTCTTAATGACGATGGAACACACAAATTGCGTCGCGATTCAATACATCGTCCTCCAGCCGACTTGTCTCCGAGGTAGTAATGCTGCTCCGGGTACCTTTTGGTCGTTCTCCTATGAGATTAGTTTTTCGAATCCGGCGCAAAACTGACAGTTAATTGTAATGTTCAGAGCCTCTTAATGACGATGGAACACACAAATTGCGTCGCGATTCAATACATCGTCCTCCAGCCGACTTGTCTCCAAGGGTCTATTGCTGCCTCGGGCACCTTATGGTCGTTCTCCTGTGAGTCTAGTTTTTCGAATGCGATGCAAAACTGACAGTTAATTGTAACGTTCAAAGCCTGTTAATGACGATGGAACACACAAATTGCGTCGCGATTCAATACATCGTCCTCCTGCCGACTTGTCTCCAAGGGTCTATAGCTGCCTCAGGCACCTTATGGTCATTCTCCTGTGAGTCTAGTTTTTCGAATGCGATGCAAAACTGACAGTTAATTGTAACGTTCAAAGCCTGTTAATGACGATGGAACACACAAATTGCGTCGCGATTCAATAGATCGTCCTCCATCCGACTTGTCTCCAAGGGTCTATTGCTGCCTCGGGCACCTTATGGTCGTTCTCCGGTGAGTCTAGTTTTTCGAATCCGACGCAAAACTGACAGTTAATTGTAATGTTCAGAGCCTGTTAATGACGATGGATCACACAAATTGCGTCACGTCCTCCAGCCGACTTGTCTCCAAGGGTCTATAGCTGCCTCAGGCACCTTATGGTCGTTCTCCTGTGAGTCTAGTTTTTCGAATCCGACACAAAACTGACAGTGAATTGTAACGTTCAGAGCCTGTTAATGACGATGGAACACACAAATTGCGTCATGATTCAATACATCGTCCTCCAGCCGACTTGTCTCCGAGGTAGTATTGCTGCCCCGGGCACCTTTTGGTCGTTCTCCTGTGAGTGTCGTTTTTCGAATCCGACGCAAAACTGACAATTAATTGTAAATTTCAGAGCCTGTTAAAGACGATGGGACACCAAATTGCGTCGCGACTCAATACATCGTCCTCCAGCCGACTTGTCTCAGAGGTACTATTGCTGCCCCGGGCACCTTTTGGTCGTTCTCCTATGAGTCTAGTTTATCGAATCCGGCGCAAAACTGACAGTTGATTGTAAGGTTCAGAGCCTCTTAATGACGATGGAACACACAAGTTGCGTCGCGATTCAATACAGCGTCCTACAGCCGACTTGTCTCCAAGGGTCTAGTGCTGCCTCTGGCACCTTATGGTCGTTCTCCAGTCAATGTAGATTTTCGAATCCGACGCAAAACTGACAGTGAATTGTAACGTTCAGAGCCTCTTGATGACGATGGAACACACAAATTGCGTCGCGATTCAATACATCGTCCTACAGCCGACCTGTCTCCAAGGGTCTCTTGCTGCCTCGGGCACCTTATGGTCGTTTTCCTGTGAGTCTAGTTTTCTGAATACGACGCAAAATTGACAGTTAATTGTAACGTTCAGAGCCTGATAATGACGATGGAACACACAAATTGCGGCGCGATTCAATACATCGTCCTCCAGCCGACTTGTCTGCGAGGTAGTAATGCTGCCCCGGGCACCTTTTGGTCGTTCTCCTATGAGATTAGTTTTTCGAATCCGGCGCAAAACTGAAAGTTAATTGTAATGTTCAGAGCCTCTTAATGACGATGGAACACACAAATTGCGTCGCGATTCAATACATCGTCCTCCAGCCGACTTGTCTCCAAGGGTCTAGTGCTGCCTCGGGCACCTTATGGTCGTTCTTCTGTGAGTCCAGATTTTCGAATCCGACGCAAAACTGATAGTTAATTGTAACGTTCATAGCCTCTTAATGACGATGGAACACACAAATTGCGTCGCGATTCAATACATCGTCCTCCAATCGACTTGTCTCCGAGGGTCTAGTGTTGCCTCGGGCACCTTATGGTCGTTCTTCTGTTAGTCTAGATTTTCGAATCCGACGCAAAACTGACAGTTAATTGTAAGGTTCAGAGCCTCTTAATGACGATGGAACACACAAATTGCGTCGCGATTCAATACATCGTCCTCCAGCCGACCTGTCTCCAAGGGTCTATAGCTGCCTCGGGCACCTTATGGTCGTTCTCCTGTGAGTCTAGTTTTTCGAATCCGACACAAAACTGACAGTGAATTGTAACGTTCAGAGCCTGTTAATGACGATGGAAAACACAAATTGCGTCGCGATTCAATACATCGTCCTCCAGCCGACTTGTCTCCGAGGTAGTATTGCTGCCCCGGGCACCTTTTGGTCGTTCTCCTATGAGTCTTGTTTTTCGAATCCGGCGCAAAACTGACAGTTAATTGTAACGTTCAGAGCCTGTTAATGACGATGGAACACACAAATTGCGTCGCGATTCAACACATCGTCCTCCAGCCGAGTTGTCTCCGAGGTAGTATTGCTGCCCCGGGCACCTTTTGGTCGTTCTCCTGTGAGTGTAGTTTTTCGAATCCGACGCAAAACTGACAGTTAATTGTAATGTTCAGAGCCTCTTAATGACGATGGAACACACAAATTGCGTCGCGATTCAATACATCGTCCTCCAGCCGACTTGTCTCCGAGGTAGTAATGCTGCTCCGGGTACCTTTTGGTCGTTCTCCTATGAGATTAGTTTTTCGAATCCGGCGCAAAACTGACAGTTAATTGTAATGTTCAGAGCCTCTTAATGACGATGGAACACACAAATTGCGTCGCGATTCAATACATCGTCCTCCAGCCGACTTGTCTCCAAGGGTCTATAGCTGCCTCGGGCACCTTATCGTCGTTCTCCTGTGAGTCTAGTTTTTCGAATCCAACAAAACTGACAATTAATTGTAACGTTCAGAGCCTGTTAATGGCGATGGAACACACAAATTGCGTCGCGATTCAATACATCGTCCTCCAGCTGACTTGTCTCCGAGGGTCTAGTGCTGCCTCGGGCACCATATGGTCGTTCTCCTGTGAGTCTAGATTTTCGAATCCGACGCAAAACTGACAGTGAATAGTAACGTTCACAGCCTCTTAATGACGATGCAACACACAAATTGCGTCGCGATTCAATACATCGTCCTCCAGCCGACTTGACTCCAAGGGTCTATTGCTGCTTCGGGCACCTTATGGTCGTTCTCCTGTGAGTGTCGTTTTTCGAATCCGACGCAAAACTGACAGTTAATTGTAACGTTCAGAGCCTCTTAAAGACGATGGAACACACAAATTGCGTCGCGATTCAATACATAGCCGTCCAGCCGAATTGTCTCGAAGGGTCTAGTGCTGCCTCGGGCACCTTATGGTCGTTCTCCTGTGAGTCTAGTTTTTCGAATGCGATGCAAAACTGACAGTTAATTGTAACGTTCAGAGCCTGTTAAAGACGATGGGACACACAAATTGCGTCGCGACTCAATACATCGTCCTCCAGCCGACTTGTCTCAGAGGTACTATTGCTGCCCCGGGCACCTTTTGGACGTTCTCCTATGAGTCTAGTTTATCGAATCCGGCGCAAAACTGACAGTTAATTGTAACGTTCAGAGCCTCTTAATGACGATGGAACACACAAATTGCGTCGCGATTCAATGCTTCGTCCTCCAGCCGACTTGTCTCCAAGGGTCTAGTGCTGCCTCGGGCACCTTATGGCCGTTCTTCTGTGAGTCTAGATTTTCGAATCCGACGTAAAACTGACAGTTAATTGTAAGGTTCAGAGCCTCTTAAAGACGATGGAACACACAAGTTGCATCGCGAGTCAATACATCGTCCTCCAGCCGAATTGTCTCCAAGGGTCTAGTGCTGCCTCGGGCACCTTATGGTCGATCTCCTGTGAGTCTAGATTTTCGAATCCGACGCAAAACTGACAGTGAATTGTAACGTTCAGAGCCTCTTGATGACGATGGAACACACAAATTGCGTCGCGATTCAATACATCGTCCTACAGCCGACCTGTCTCCAAGGGTCTCTTGCTGCCTCGGGCACCTTATGGTCGTTCTCCTGTGAGTCTAGTTTTCTGAATAAGACGCAAAACTGACAGTTAATTGTAACGTTCAGAGCCTGATAATGACGATGGAACACACAAATTGCGTCGCGATTCAATACATCGTCCTCCAGCCGACTTGTCTCCAAGGGTCTATAGCTGCCTCGGGCACCTTATCGACGTTCTCCTGCGAGTCTAGTTTTTCGAATCCAACAAAACTGACAATTAATTGTAACGTTCAGAGCCTGTTAATGACGATGGAACACACAAATTGCGTCGTGTTTCAATACATCGTCCTCCAGCTGACTTGTCTCCGAGGTAGTATTGCTGCCCCGGGCACCTTTTGGTCGTTCTCCTATGACTCTAGTTATTCGAATCCGACGCAAAACTGACAGTTAATTGTAACGTTCAGAGCCTCTTAATGACGATGGAACACACAAATTGCGTGGCGATTCAATACATCGTCCTCCAGCTGACTTGTCTCCGAGGGTCTAGTGCTGCCTCGGGCACCATATGGTCGTTCTCCTGTGAGTCTAGATTTTCGAATCCGACGCAAAACTGACAGTGAATAGTAACGTTCACAGCCTCTTAATGACGATGGAACACACAAATTGCGTCGCGATTCAATACATCGTCCTCCAGCCGACTTGTCTCCAAGGGTCTATTGCTGCTTCGGGCACCTTATGGTCGTTCTCCTGTGAGTGTCGTTTTTCGAATCCGACGCAAAACTGACAGTTAATTGTAACGTTCAGAGCCTCTTAAAGACGATGGAACACACAAATTGCGTCGCGATTCAATACATAGTCGTCCAGCCGAATTGTCTCGAAGGCTCTAGTGCTGCCTCGGGCACCTTATGGTCGTTCTCCTGTGAGTCTAGTTTTTCGAATGCGATGCAAAACTGACAGTTAATTGTAACGTTCAGAGCCTGTTAAAGACGTTGGGACACACAAATTGCGTCGCGACTCAATACATCGTCCTCCAGCCGACTTGTCTCAGAGGTACTATTGCTGCCCCGGGCACCTTTTGGACGTTCTCCTATGAGTCTAGTTTATCGAATCCGGCGCAAAACTGACAGTTAATTGTAACGTTGAGAGCCACTTAATGAAGATGGAACACACAAATTGCGTCGCGATTCGATACATCGTCCTCCAGCCGACTTGTCTCCAAGGGTCTATTGCTGCTTCGGGCACCTTATGGTCGTTCTCCTGTGAGTCTAGTTTTTCGAATCCGACGCAAAACTGACAGTTAATTGTAACGTTCAGAGCCTGTTAATGACGATGGAACAACACAAATTGCGTCGCGATTCGATACATCGTCCTCCAGCCGACTTGTCTCCAAGGGTCTATAGCTGCCTCAGGCACCTTATGTTCGTTCTCCTGTGAGTCTAGTTTTTCGAATGCGATGCAAAACTGACAGTTAATTGTAACGTTCAGAGCCTGTTAATGACGATGGAACACACAAATTGCCTCGCGATTCAATACATCGTCCTCCAGCCTACTTGTCTCCAAGGGTCTATTGCTGCCTCGGGCACCTTATGGTCGTTCTCCTGTGAGTCTAGTTTTTCGAATCCGACGCAAAACTGACAGTTAATTGTAATGTTCAGATCCTGCTAATGACGATGGAACACACAAATTGCGTCGCGATTCAATACATCGTCCTCCAGCCGACTTGTCTCCAAGGGTCTAGTGCTGCCTCGTGCACCTTATGGTCGTTCTTCTGTTAGTCCAGATTTTCGAATCCGACGCAAAACTGACAGTTAATTATAACGTTCAGAGCCTCTTAATGACGATGGAACACACAAATTGCGTCGCGATTCAATACATCGTCCTCCAGCCGACCTGTCTCCAAGGGTCTATAGCTGCCTCGGGCACCTTATCGTCGTTCTCCTGTGAGTCTAGTTTTTCGAATCCAACAAAACTGACAATTAATTGTAACGTTCAGAGCCTGTTAATGGCGATGGAACACACAAATTGCGTCGCGATTCAATACATCGTCCTCCAGCTGACTTGTCTCCGAGGTAGTATTGCTGCCCCGGGCACCTTTTGGTCGTTCTCCTATGAGTCTAGTTCTTCGAATCCGACGCAAAACTGACAGTTAATTGTAACGTTCAGAGCCTCTTAATGACGATGGAACACACAAATTGCGTCGCGATTCAATACATCGTCCTCCAGCTGACTTGTCTCCGAGGGTCTAGTGCTGCCTCGGGCACCATATGGTCGTTCTCCTGTGAGTCTAGATTTTCGAATCAGACGCAAAACTGACAGTGAATAGTAACGTTCACAGCCTCTTAATGACGATGGAACACACAAATTGCGTCGCGATTCAATACATAGTCGTGCAGCCGAATTGTCTCGAAGGGTCTAGTGCTGCCTCGGGCACCTTATGGTCGTTCTCCTGTGAGTCTAGTTTTTCGAATGCGATGCAAAACTGACAGTTAATTGTAACGTTCAGAGCCTGTTAAAGACGATGGGACACACAAATTGCGTCGCGACTCAATACATCGTCCTCCAGCCTACTTGTCTCAGAGGTACTATTGCTGCCCCGGGCACCTTTTGGTCGTTCTCCTATGAGTCTAGTTCTTCGAATCCGACGCAAAACTGACAGTTAATTGTAACGTTCAGAGCCTCTTAATGACGATGGAACACACAAATTGCGTCGCGATTCAATGCTTCGTCCTCCAGCCGACTTGTCTCCAAGGGTCTAGTGCTGCCTCGGGCACCTTATGGTCGTTCTTCTGTGAGTCTAGATTTTCGAATCCGACGCAAAACTGACAGTTAATTGTAAGGTTCAGAGCCTCTTAATGACGATGGAACACACAAGTTGCGTCGCGATTCAATACATCGTCCTCCAGCCGAATTGTCTCCAAGGGTCTAGTGCTGCCTCGGGCACATTATGGTCGATCTCCTGTGAGTCTAGATTTTCGAATCCGACGCAAAACTGACAGTGAATTGTAACGTTCAGAGCCTCTTGATGACGATGGAACACACAAATTGCGTCGCGATTCAATACAACGTCCTACAGCCGACCTGTCTCCAAGGGTCTCTTGCTGCCTCGGGCACCTTATGGTCGTTCTCCTGTGAGTCTAGTTTTCTGAATACGACGCAAAACTGACAGTTAATTGTAACGTTCAGAGCCTGATAATGACGATGGAACACACAAATTGCGTCGCGATTCAATACATCGTCCTCCAGCCGACTTGTCTCCAAGGGTCTATAGCTGCCTCGGGCACCTTATCGTCGTTCTCCTGTGAGTCTAGTTTTTCGAATCCAACAAAACTGACAATTAATTGTAAAGTTCAGAGCCTGTTAATGACGATGGAACACACAAATTGCGTCGCGATTCAATACATCGTCCTCCAGCTGACTTGTCTCCGAGGTAGTATTGCTGCCCCGGGCACCTTTTGGTCGTTCTCCTATGAGTCTAGTTTTTCGAATCCGACGCAAAACTGACAGTTAATTGTAACGTTCAGAGCCTCTTAAAGACGATGGAACACACAAATTGCGTCGCGATTCAATACATCGTCCTCCAGCTGACTTGTCTCCGAGGGTCTAGTGCTGCCTCGGGCACCATATGGTCGTTCTAATGTGAGTCTAGATTTTCGAATCCGACGCAAAACTGACAGTGAATAGTAACGTTCACAGCCTCTTAATGACGATGGAACACACAAATTGCGTCGCGATTCAATACATCGTCCTCCAGCCGACTTGTCTCCAAGGGTCTAGTGCTGCCTCGTGCACCTTATGGTCGTTCATCTGTGAGTCCAGATTTTCGAATCCGACGCAAAACTGACAGTTAATTATAACGTTCAGAGCCTCTTAATGACGATGGAACACACAAATTGCGTCGCGATTCAATACATCGTCCTCCAGCCGACTTGTCTCCAAGGGTCTATTGCTGCCTCTGGCACCTTATGGTCGTTCTCCTGTGAGTCTAGTTTTTCGAATCCGACGCAAAACTGACAGTTAATTGTAATGTTCAGATCCTGCTAATGACGATGGAACACACAAATTGCGTCGCGATTCAATACATCGTCCTCCAGCCGACCTGCCTCCAAGGGTCTATAGCTGCCTCGGGTACCTTTTGATCGTTCTCCTGTGAGTCTAGTTTTTCGAATCCGACGCAAAACTGACAATGAATTGTAACGTTCAGAGCCTGTTAATGACGATGGAACACACAAATTGCGTCGCGATTCAATACAACGTCCTTCATCCGACTTGTCTCCAAGGGTCTATTATTGCCTCGGGCACCTTATGTTCGTTCTCCTGTGAGTCTAGTTTTTCGAATCCGACGCATAACTGACAGTTAATTGTAATGTTCAGAGCCTGTTAATGACGATGGAACACACAAATTGCGTCGCGATTCAATACATCGTCCTCCAGCCGACTTGTCTCCAATGGTCTATAGCTGTCTCGGGCACCTTATCGTCGTTCTCCTGTGAGTCTAGTTTTTCGAATCCGACGCAAAACTGACAGTTAATTGTAACGTTCAGTGCGTGTTAATGACGATGGAACACACAAATTGCGTCGCGATTCAATACATTGTCCTCCAGCCGAGTTGCCTCCGAGGTAGTATTGCTGCCCCGGGCACCTTTTGGTCGTTCTTCTATGAGTCTAATTTTTCGAATCCGGCGCAAAACTGACAGTTAATTGTAACGTTCAGAGCCTCTTAATGACGATGGAACACACAAATTGCGTCGCGATTCAATACATCGTCCTCCAGCCGAATTGTCTCCAAGGGTCTATTGTTGCCTCGGGCACCTTATGGTCGTTCTCCTGTGAGTGTAGTTTTCCGAATCCGACGCCAAACTGACAGTTAATTGTAACGTTCAGAGCCTGTTAAAGACAATGGGACACACAAATTGCGTCGCGACTCAATACATCGTCCCCAGCCGACTTGTCTCAGAGGTACTATTGCTGCCCCGGACACCTTTTGGTCGTTCTCCTATGAGTCTAGTTTATCGAATCCGGCGCAAAACTGACAGTTAATTGTAACGTTCAGAGCCTCTTAATGACGATGGAACACACAAATTGCGTCGCGATTCAATATATCGTCCGCCAGCCGACTTGTCTCCAAGGGTCTATTGCTGCCTCGGGCAATTTATGGTCGTTCTCCTGTGAGTCTAGTTTTTCGAATGCGATGCAAAACTGACAGTTAATTGTAACGTTCAGAGCCTGTTAATGACGATGGAACACACAAATTGCGTCGCGATTCAATATATCGTCCTCCAGCCGACTTGTCTCCAAGGGTCTATAGCTGCCTCAGGCACCTTATGGTCGTTCTCCTGTGAATCTAGTTTTTCGAATGCGATGCAAAACTGACAGTTAATTGTAACGTTGAGAGCCTGTTAATGACGATGGAACACACAAATTGCGTCGCGATTCAATACATCGTCCTCCATCCGACGTGTCTCCAAGGGTCTATTGCTGCCTCGGGCACCTTATGGTCGTTCTCCTGTGAGTCTAGTTTTTCGAATCCGACGCAAAACTGACAGTTAATTGTAATGTTCAGAGCCTGCTAATGACGATGGAACTCACAAATTGCGTCCCGATCCAATACATCGTCCTCCAGCCGACTTGTCTCCAAGGGTCTAGTGCTGCCTCGTGCACCTTATGGTCGTTCTTCTGTGAGTCCAGATTTTCGAATCCGACGCAAAACTGACAGTTAACTGTAATGTTCAGAACCTCTTAATGACGATGGAACACACAAATTGCGTCGCGATTCAATACATCGTCCTCCAGCCGACTTGCCTCCGAGGGTCTAGTGCTGCCTCGGGCACCTAATGGTCGTTCTTCTGTGAGTCTAGATTTTCGAATCCAACGCAAAACTGACAGTTAATTGCAAGGTTCAGCGCCTCTTCATGACGATGGAACACACAAATTGCGTCGCGATTCAATACATCGTCCTCCAGCCGACCTGTCTCCAAGGGTCTATAGCTTCCTCGGGCACCTTATGGTCGCTCTCCTGTGAGTCTAGTTTATCGAATCCGACGCAAAACTGACAATGAATTGTAACGTTCAGAGCCTGTTAATGACGATGGAACACACAAATTGCGTCGCGATTCAATACATCGTCCTCCAGCCGACTTGTCTCCTCGGGCACCTTATGGTCGTTCTTCTGTGAGTCCAGATTTTCGAATCCGACGCAAAACTGACAGTTAATTGTAAGGTTGAGAGCCTCTTAATGACGATGGAACACACAAATTGCGTCGCGATTCAATACATCGTCCTCCAGCCGACTTGTCTCCAAGGGTCTATAGCTGCCTCGGGCACCTTATCGTCGTATTCCTGTGAGTCTAGTTTTTCGAATCCGACGCAAAACTGACAATTAATTGTAACGTTCAGAGCATGTTAATGACGATGGAACACAAAAATTGCATCGCGATTCAATACATCGTCCTCCAGCCGACTTGTCTCCGAGGTAGTATTGCTGCCCCGGGCACCTTTTGGTCGTTCTCCTATGAGTCTAGTTTTTCGATTCCCCCGAAAAACTGACAGTTAATTGTAACGTTCAGAGCCTGTTAATGACGATGGAACACACAAATTGCGTCGCGATTCAATACATCGTCCTCCAGCCGAGTTGTCTCCGAGGTAGTATTGCTGCCCCGGGCACCTATTGGTCGTTCTCCTATGAGTCTAATTTTTCGAATCCGGCGCAAAACTGACAGTTAATTGTAACGTTCAGAGCCTCTTAATGACGATGGAACACACAAATTGCGTCGCGATTCAATATATCGTCCTCCAGCCGAATTGCTCCAAGGGTCTATTGTTCCCTCGGGCACCTTATGGTCGTTCTCCTGTGAGTGTAGTTTTTCGAATCCGACGCAAAACTGACAGTTAATTGTAACGTTCAGAGCCTCTTAATGACGATGGAACACACAAGTTGCGTCGCGAATCAATACATCGTCCTCCAGCCGAATTGCCTGCAAGAGTCTAGTGCTGCCTCGGGCACCTTATGGTCGTTCTCCGTTGAGTCTAGATTTTCGAATCCGACGCAAAACTGACAGTTAATTGTAACGTTCAGAGCCTCTTAATGACGATGGAACACACAAATTGCAACGCGATTCAATACATCGTCCTCCAGCCAACTTGTCTCCAAGGGTCTATTGCTGCCTCGGGCACCTTATGGTCGTTGTCCTGTGAGTTTAGTTTTTCGAATCCAACGCAAAACTGACAGTTAATTGTAACGTTCAGAGCCTCTCAATGACGATGGAACACACAAATTGCGTCGCGATTCAATACATCGTCCTCCAGCCGAATTGTCTCGAAGGGTCTAGTGCTGCCTCGGGCGCCTTATGGTCGTTCTCCTGTGAGTCTAGATTTTCGAATCCGACGCAAAACTGATAGTTAATTGTAACGTTCAGAGCCTCTTAATAACGATGGAACACACAAATTGCGTCGCGATTCAATGCATCGTCCTCCAGCCGACTGGTCTCCAAGGGTCTACTGCTGCCTCGGGCACCTTATGGTCGTTCTTCTGTGAGTCTAGATTTTCGAATCCGACGCAAAACTGACAGTTAATTGAAAGGTTCAGAGCCTCTTAATGACGATGGAACACACAAATTGCGTCACGATTCAATACATCGTCCTACAGCCGACCTGTCTACAAGGGTCTCTTGCTGCCTCGGGCACCTTATGGTCGTTCTCCTGTGAGTCTAGTTTTCTGAATACGACGCAAAACTGACAGTTAAAGGTAACGTTCAGAGCCTGTTAACGACGATGGAACACACAAATTGCGTCGCGATTCAATACATCGTCCTCCAGCCGACTTGTCTCCGAGGTAGTATTGCTGCCCCGGGCACCTTTTGGTCGTTCTCCTAGAAGTCTAGTTTTTCGAAACCGGCGCAAAACTGACAGTTAATTGTAACATTCAGAGCCTGTTAATGACGATGGAACACACTAATTGCGCTGCGATTCAATACATCGTCCTCCAGACAACTTGTCTCCGAGGTAGTATTGGTGCCCCGGGCACCTTTTGGTCGTTCTCCTATGAGTCTAGTTTTTCGAATCCGACGCAAAACTGACAGTTAATTGTAAGGTTCAGAGCCTCTTAATGACGATGGAACACACAAATTGCGTCGCGATTCAATACATCGTCCTCCAGCCGAAATGTCTCCAAGGGTCTATTGTTGCCTCGGGCACCTTATGGTCGTTCTCCTGTGAGTCTAGTTTTCCGAATCCGACGCAAAACTGACAGTTAATTGTAACGTTCAGAGCCTCTTAATGACGATGGAATACACAAGTTGCGTCGCGAATCAATACATCGTCCTCCAGCCGAATTGTCTCCAAGGGTCTAGTGCTGCCTCGGGCACCTTATGGTCGTTCTCCTGTGAGTCTAGATTTTCGAATCCGACGCAAAACTGACAGTTAATTGTAACGTTCAGAGCCTCTTAATGACGATGGAACACACAAATTGCGTCGCGATTCAATACATCGTCCTACAGCCGACTTGTCTCCAAGGGTCTAGTGCTGCCTCGGGCACCTTATGGTCGTTCTCCTGTGAGTCTAGATTTTCGAATCCGACGCAAAACTGACAGTGAATTGTAACGTTCAGAGCCTCTTGATGACGATGGAACACACAAATTGCGTCGCGATTCAATACATCGTCCTCCAGCCGTCTTGTCTCCAAGGGTCTATTGCGGCCTCGGGCACCTTATGGTCGTTCTCCTGTGAGTCTAGTTTTTCGAATCCGACGCAAAACTGTCGGTTAATTGTAATGTTCAGAGCCTGTTAATGACGATGGAACACACAAATTGCGTCGCGATTCAATACATCGTCCTCCAGGCGACTTGTCTCCAAGGGTATACTGCTGCCTCGGGCACCTTATGGTCGTTCTTCTGTGAGTCTAGATTTTCGAATCCGACGCAAAACTGACAGTTAATTGTAAGGTTCAGAGCCTCTTAAGGACGATGGAACACACAAATTGCGTCGCGATTCAATACATCGTCCTCCAGCCGGGTTGTCTCCGAGGTAGTATTGCTGCCTCGGGCACCTTATGGTCGTTCTCCTGTGAGTCTAGTTTTTCGAATCCGACGCAAAACTGACAGTTAATTGTAATGTTCAGAGCCTGCTAATGACGATGGAACTCACAAATTGCGTCGCGATCCAATACATCGTTCTCCAGCCGACTTGTCTCCAAGGGTCTAGTGCTGCCTCGTGCACCTTATGGTCGTTCTTCTGTGAGTCCAGATTTTCGAATCCGACGCAAAACTGACAGTTAACTGTAATGTTCAGAGCCTCTTAATGACGATGGAACACACAAATTGCGTCGCGATTCAATACATCGTCCTCCAGCCGACTTGCCTCCGAGGGTCTAGTGCTGCCTCGGGCACCTAATGGTCGTTCTTCTGTGAGTCTAGATTTTCGAATCCGACGCAAAACTGACAGTTAATTGCAAGGTTCAGAGCCTCTTCATGACGATGGAACACACAAATTGCGTCGCGATTCAATACATCGTCCTCCAGCCGACCTGTTTCCAAGGGTCTATAGCTTCCTCGGGCACCTTATGGTCGTTCTCCTGTGAGTCTAGTTTATCGAATCCGACGCAAAACTGACAATGAATTGTAACGTTCAGAGCCTGTTAATGACGATGGAACACACAAATTGCGTCGCGATTCAATACATCGTCCTCCAGCCGACTTGTCTCCTCGGGCACCTTATGGTCGTTCTTCTGTGAGTCCAGATTTTCGAATCCGACGCAAAACTGACAGTTAATTGTAAGGTTCAGAGCCTCTTAATGACGATGGAACACACAAATTGCGTCACGATTCAATACATCGTCCTCCAGCCGACTTGTCTCCAAGCGTCTATAGCTGCCTCGGGCACCTTATCGTCGTTCTCCTGTGAGTCTAGTTTTTCGAATCCGACGCAAAACTGACAATTAATTGTAACGTTCAGAGCCTGTTAATGACGATGGAACACAAAAATTGCATCGCGATTCAATACATCGTCCTCCAGCCGACTATTCTCCGAGGTAGTATTGCTGCCCCGGGCACCTTTTGGTCGTTCTCCTATGAGTCTAGTTTTTCGATTCCGGCGCAAAACTGACAGTTAATTGTAACGTTCAGAGCCTGTTAATGACGATGGAACACACAAATTGCGTCGCGATTCAATACATCGTCCTGCAGCCGAGTTGTCTCCGAGGTAGTATTGCTGCCCCGGGCACCTTTTGGTCGCTCTCCTATGAGTCTAATTTTTCGAATCCGGCGCAAAACTGACAGTTAATTGTAACGTTCAGAGCCTCTTAATGACGATGGAACACACAAATTGCGTCGCGATTCAATATATCGTCCTCCAGCCGAATTGTCTCCATGGGTCTATTGTTGCCTCGGGCACCTTATGGTCGTTCTCCTGTGAGTGTAGTTTTTCGAATCCGACGCAAAACTGACAGTTAATTGTAACGTTCACAGCCTCTTAATGACGATGGAACACACAAGTTGCGTCGCGAATCAATACATCGTCCTCCAGCCGAATTGCCTGCAAGGGTCTAGTGCTGCCTCGGGCACCTTACGGTCGTTCCCCGTTGAGTCTAGATTTTCGAATCCGACGCAAAACTGACAGTTAATTGTAACGTTCAGAGCCTCTTAATGACGATGGAACACACAAATTGCGTCGCGATTCAATACATCGTCCTACAGCCGACTTGTCTCCAAGGGTCTAGTGCTGCCTCGGGCACCTTATGGTCGTTCTCCTGTGGGTCTAGATTTTCGAATCCGACGCAAAACTGACAGTGAATTGTAACGTTCAGAGCTTCTTGATGACGATGGAACACACAAATTGCGTCGCGATTCAATACATCGTCCTACAGCCGACCTGTCTCCAAGGGTCTCTTGCTGCCTCGGGCACCTTATGGTCGTTCTCCTGTGAGTCTAGTTTTTCGAATCTGGCGCAAAACTGACAGTTAATTGTAACGTTCTGAGCCTCTTAATGACGATGGAACACACAAATTGCAACGCGATGCAATACATCGTCCTCCAGCCAACTTGTCTCCAAGGGTCTATTGCTGCCTCGGGCACCTTATGGTCGTTGTCCTGTGAGTTTAGTTTTTCGAATCCGACGCAAAACTGACAGTTAATTGTAACCTTCAGAGCCTCTTAATGACGATGGAACCCACAAATTGCGTCGCGATTCAATACATCGTCCTCCAGCCGAATTGTCTCGAAGGGTCTAGTGCTGCCTCGGGCGCCTTATGGTCGTTCTCCTGTGAGTCTAGATTATCGAATCCGACGCAAAACTAACAGTTAATTGTAACGTTCAGAGCCTCTTAATGACGATGGAACACACAAATTGCGTCGCGAATCAATACATCGTCCTCCAGCCGAATTGTCTCCAAGGGTCTAGTGCTGCCTCGGGCACCTTATGGTCGTTCCCCTGTGAGTCTAGATTTTCGAATCCGACGCAAAACTAACAGTTAATTGTAACGTTCAGAGCCTCTTAATGACGATGGAACACACAAATTGCGCCGCGATTCAAAACATCGTCCTCCAGCAGACTTGTCCCCAAGGGTCTATAGCTGCCTCGGGCGCCTTATCGTCGTTCTCCTGTGAGTCTAGTTTTTCGAATCCGACGCAAAACTGACAGTGAATTGTAACGTTCAGAGGCTCTTAATGACGATGGAACACACAAATTGCGTCGCGATTCAATACATCGTCCTCCAGCCGACTTGTCTCCGAGGTAGTATTGCTGCCCCGGGCACCTTTTGGTCGTTCTCCTAGAAGTCTAGTTTTTCGAAACCGGCGCAAAACTGACAGTTAATTGTAACGTTCAGAGCCTCTTAATGACGATGGAACACACAAATTGCGCTGCGATTCAATACATCGTCCTCCAGACAACTTGTCTCCGAGGTAGTATTGCTGCCCCGGGCACCTTTTGGTCGTTCTCCTATGAGTCTAGTTTTTCGAATCCGACGCAAAACTGACAGTTAATTGTAAGGTTCAGAGCCTCTTAATGACGATGGAACACACAAATTGCGTCGCGATTCAATACATCGTCCTCCAGCCGAAATGTCTCCAAGGGTCTATTGTTGCCTCGGGCACCTTATGGTCGTTCTCCTGTGAGTCTAGTTTTCCGAATCCGACGCAAAACTGACAGTTAATTGTAACGTTCAGAGCCTCTTAATGACGATGGAATACACAAGTTGCGTCGCGAATCAATACATCGTCCTCCAGCCGAATTGTCTCCAAGGGTCTAGTGCTGCCTCGGGCACCTTATGGTCGTTCTCCTGTGAGTCTAGATTTTCGAATCCGACGCAAAACTGACATTTAATTGTAACGTTCAGAGCCTCTTAATGACGATGGAACACACAAATTGCGTCGCGATTCAATACATCGTCCTACAGCCGACTTGTCGCCAAGGGTCTAGTGCTGCCTCGGGCACCTTATGGTGGTTCTCCTGTGAGTCTAGATTTTCGAATCCGACGCAAAACTGACAGTTAATTGTAACGTTCAGAGCCTCTTGATGACGATGGAACACACAAATTGCGTCGCGATTCAATACATCGTCCTCCAGCCGTCTTGTCTCCAAGGGTCTATTGCGGCCTCGGGCACCTTATGGTCGTTCTCCTGTGAGTCTAGTTTTTCGAATCCGACGCAAAACTGTCGGTTAATTGTAATGTTCAGAGCCTGTTAATGACGATGGAACACACAAATTGCGTCGCGATTCAATACATCGTCCTCCAGGCGACTTGTCTCCAAGGGTCTACTGCTGCCTCGGGCACCTTATGGTCGTTCTTCTGTGAGTCTAGATTTTCGAATCCGACGCAAAACTGACAGTTAATTGTAAGGTTCAGAGCCTCTTAAGGACGATGGAACACACAAATTGCGTCGCGATTCAATACATCGTCCTCCAGCCGACCTGTCTCCAAGGGTCTATTGCTGCCTCGTGAACCTTATGGTCGTTGTCCTGTAAGTCTAGTTTTTCGAATCCGACGCAAAACTGACAGTTAATTGTAACGTTCAGAGCCTGTTAATGACGATGGAACACACAAATTGCGTCGCGATTCAATACATCGTCCTCCAGCCGAGTTGTCTCCGAGGTAGTATTGCTGCCCCGGGCACCTTTTGGTCGTTCTCCTATGAGTCTAATTTTTCGAATCCGGCGCAAAACTGACAGTTAATTGTAACGTTCAGAGCCTCTTAATGACGATGGAACACACAAATTGCGTCGCGATTCAATACATCGTCCTCCAGCCGAATTGTCTCCAAGGGTCTATTGTTGCCTCGGGCACCTTATGGTCGTTCTCCTGTGAGTGTAGTTTTTCGAATCCGACGCAAAACTGACAGTTAATTGTAACGTTCACAGCCTCTTAATGACGATGGAACACACAAGTTGCGTCGCGAATCAATACATCGTCCTCCAGGCGAATTGTCTCCAAGGGTCTAGTGCTGCCTCGGGCACCTTATGGTCGTTCTCCGTTGAGTCTAGATTTTCGAATCCGACGCAAAACTGACAGTTAATTGTAACGTTCAGAGCCTCTTAATCACGATGGAACACACAAATTGCGTCGCGATTCAATACATCGTCCTACAGCCGACTTGTCTCCAAGGGTCTATTGCTGCCTCGGGCACCTTATGGTCGATCTCCTGTGGGTCTAGATTTTAGAATCCGACGCAAAACTGACAGTGAATTGTAACGTTCTGAGTCTCTTGATGACGATTGAACACACAAATTGCGTCGCGATTCAATACATCGTCCTACAGCCGACCTGTCTCCAAGGGTCTCTTGCTGCCTCGGGCACATTATGGTCGTTCTCCTGTGAGTCTAGTTTTTCGAATCTGGCGCAAAACTGACAGTTAATTGTAACGTTCAGAGCCTCTTAATGACGATGGAACACACAAATTGCGTCGCGATTCAATACATCGTCCTCCAGCCGACTTGTCTCCAAGGGTCTATTGCGGCCTCGGGCACCTTATGGTCGTTCTCCTGTGAGTCTAGTTTTTCGAATCCGACGCAAAACTGACAGTTAATTGTAATGTTCAGAGCCTGTTAATGACGATGGAACACACAAATTGCGTCGCGATTCAATACATCGTCCTCCAGCCGACTTGTCTCCAAGGGTCCATGGCTGCCTCGGGCACCTTATGGTCGTTCTTCTGTGAGTCTAGATTTTCGAATCCGACGCAAAACTGACAGTTAATTGTAAGTTTCAGAGCCTCTTAATGACGATGGAACACACAAATTGCGTCGCGATTCAATACATCGTCCTCCAGCCGACCTGTCTTCAAGGGTCTATTGCTGCCTCGGGCACCTTATGGTCGTTGTCCTGTGAGTCTAGTTTTTCGAATCCGACGCAAAACTGACAGTTAATTGTAACGTTCAGAGCCACTTAATGACGATGGAACACACAAATTGCGTCGCGATTCAATACATCGTCCTCCAGCCGAATTGTCTCGAAGGGTCTAGTGCTGCCTCGGGCGCCTTATGGTCGTTCTCCTGTGAGTCTAGATTTTCGAATCCGACGCAAAACTGATAGTTAATTGTAACGTTCAGAGCCTCTTAATGACGATGGAACACACAATTTGCGTCGCGATTCAATACATCGTCCTACAGCCGACTTGTCTCCAAGGGTCTAGTGCTGCCTCGGGCACCTTATGGTCGTTCTCCTGTGGGTCTAGATTTTCGAATCCGACGCAAAACTGACAGTGAATTGTAACGTTCAGAGCTTCTTGATGACGATGGAACACACAAATTGCGTCGCGATTCAATACATCGTCCTACAGCCGACCTGTCTCCAAGGGTCTCTTGCTGCCTCGGGCACCTTATGGTCGTTCTCCTGTGAGTCTAGTTTTTCGAATCTGGCGCAAAACTGACAGTTAATTGTAACGTTCTGAGCCTCTTAATGACGATGGAACACACAAAGTGCAACGCGATGCAATACATCGTCCTCCAGCCAACTTGTCTCCAAGGGTCTATTGCTGCCTCGGGCACCTTATGGTCGTTGTCCTGTGAGTTTAGTTTTTCGAATCCGACGCAAAACTGACAGTTAATTGTAACCTTCAGAGCCTCTTAATGACGATGGAACCCACAAATTGCGTCGCGATTCAATACATCGTCCTCCAGCCGAATTGTCTCGAAGGGTCTAGTGCTGCCTCGGGCGCCTTATGGTCGTTCTCCTGTGAGTCTAGATTTTCGAATCCGACGCAAAACTGATAGTTAATTGTAACGTTCAGAGCCTCTTACTGACGATGGAACACACAAATTGCGTCGCGATTCAATGCATCGTCCTCCAGCCGACTGGTCTCCAAGGGTCTACTTCTGCCTCGGGCACCTTATGGTCGTTCTTCTGTGAGTGTAGATTTTCGAATCCGACGCAAAACTGACAGTTAATTGTAAGTTTCAGAGCCTCTTAATGACGATGGAACACACAAATTGCGTCGCGATTCAATACATCGTCCTACAGCCGACCTGTCTACAAGGGTCTCTTGCTGCCTCGGGCACCTTATGGTCGTTCTCCTGTGAGTCTAGTTTTCTGAATACGACGCAAAACTGACAGTTAAAGGTAACGTTCAGAGCCTGTTAACGACGATGGAACACACAAATTGCGTCGCGATTCAATACATCGTCCTCCAGCCGACTTGTCTCCGAGGTAGTATTGCTGCCCCGGGCACCTTTTGGACGTTCTCCTAGAAGTCTAGTTTTTCGAAACCGGCGCAAAACTGACAGTTAATTGTAACGTTCAGAGCCTGTTAATGACGATGGAACACACAAATTGCGCTGCGATTCAATACATCGTCCTCCAGACAACTTGTCTCCGAGGTAGTATTGCTGCCCCGGGCACCTTTTGGTCGTTCTCCTATGAGTCTAGTTTTTCGAATCCGACGCAAAACTGACAGTTAATTGTAAGGTTCAGAGCCTCTTAATGACGATGGAACACACAAATTGCGTCGCGATTCAATACATCGTCCTCCAGCCGAAATGTCTCCAAGGGTCTATTGTTGCCTCGGGCACCTTATGGTCGTTCTCCTGTGAGTCTAGTTTTCCGAATCCGACGCAAAACTGACAGTTAATTGTAACGTTCAGAGCCTCTTAATGACGATGGAATACACAAGTTGCGTCGCGAATCAATACATCGTCCTCCAGCCGAATTGTCTCGAAGGGTCTAGTGCTGCCTCGGGCACCTTATGGTCGTTCTCCTGTGAGTCTAGATTATCGAATCCGACGCAAAACTGACATTTAATTGTAACGTTCAGAGCCTCTTAATGACGATGGAACACACAAATTGCGTCGCGATTCAATACATCGTCCTACAGCCGACTTGTCGCCAAGGGTCTAGTGCTGCCTCGGGCACATTATGGTGGTTCTCCTGTGAGTCTAGATTTTCGAATCCGACGCAAAACTGACAGTTAATTGTAACGTTCAGAGCCTCTTGATGACGATGGAACACACAAATTGCGTCGCGATTCAATACATCGTCCTCCAGCCGTCTTGTCTCCAAGGGTCTATTGCGGCCTCGGGCACCTTATGGTCGTTCACCTGTGAGTCTAGTTTTTCGAATCCGACGCAAAACTGTCGGTTAATTGTAATGTTCAGAGCCTGTTAATGACGATGGAACACACAAATTGCGTCGCGATTCAATACATCGTCCTCCAGGCGACTTGTCTCCAAGGGTCTACTGCTGCCTCGGGCACCTTATGGTCGTTCTTCTGTGAGTCTAGATTTTCGAATCCGACGCAAAACTGACAGTTAATTGTAAGGTTCAGAGCCTCTTAAGGACGATGGAACACACAAATTGCGTCGCGATTCAATACATCGTCCTCCAGCCGACCTGTCTCCAAGGGTCTATTGCTGCCTCGTGAATCTTATGGTCGTTGTCCTGTGAGTCTAGTTTTTCGAATCCGACGCAAAACTGACAGTTAATTGTAACGTTCAGAGCCTGTTAATGACGATGGAACACACAAATTGCGTCGCGATTCAATACATCGTCCTCCAGCCGAGTTGTCTCCGAGGTAGTATTGCTGCCCCGGGCACCTTTTGGTCGTTCTCCTATGAGTCTAATTTTTCGAATCCGGCGCAAAACTGACAGTTAATTGTAACGTTCAGAGCCTCTTAATGACGATGGAACACACAAATTGCGTCGCGATTCAATACATCGTCCTCCAGCCGAATTGTCTCCAAGGGTCTATTGTTGCCTCGGGCACCATATGGTCGTTCTCCTGTGAGTGTAGTTTTTCAAATCCGACGCAAAACTGACAGTTAATTGTAACGTTCGCAGCCTCTTAATGACGATGGAACACACAAGTTGCGTCGCGAATCAATACATCGTCCTCCAGGCGAATTGTCTCCAAGGGTCTAGTGCTGCCTCGGGCACCTTATGGTCGTTCTCCGTTGAGTCTAGATTTTCGAATCCGACGCAAAACTGACAGTTAATTGTAACGTTCAGAGCCTCTTGATGACGATGGAACACACAAATTGCGTCGCGATTCAATACATCGTCCTCCAGCCGTCTTGTCTCCAAGGGTCTATTGCGGCCTCGGGCACCTTATGGTCGTTCTCCTGTGAGTCTAGTTTTTCGAATCCGACGCAAAACTGACAGTTAATTGTAACGTTCAGAGCCTCTTGATGACGATGGAACACACAAATTGCGTCGCGATTCAATACATCGTCCTCCAGCCGTCTTGTCTCCAAGGGTCTATTGCGGCCTCGGGCACCTTATGGTCGTTCTCCTGTGAGTCTAGTTTTTCGAATCCGACGCAAAACTGTCGGTTAATTGTAATGTTCAGAGCCTGTTAATGACGATGGAACACACAAATTGCGTCGCGATTCAATACATCGTCCTCCAGGCGACTTGTCTCCAAGGGTCTACTGCTGCCTCGGGCACCTTATGGTCGTTCTTCTGTGAGTCTAGATTTTCGAATCCGACGCAAAACTGACAGTTAATTGTAAGGTTCAGAGCCTCTTAAGGACGATGGAACACACAAATTGCGTCGCGATTCAATACATCGTCCTCCAGCCGACCTGTCTCCAAGGGTCTATTGCTGCCTCGTGAACCTTATGGTCGTTGTCCTGTAAGTCTAGTTTTTCGAATCCGACGCAAAACTGACAGTTAATTGTAACGTTCAGAGCCTGTTAATGACGATGGAACACACAAATTGCGTCGCGATTCAATACATCGTCCTCCAGCCGAGTTGTCTCCGAGGTAGTATTGCTGCCCCGGGCACCTTTTGGTCGTTCTCCTATGAGTCTAATTTTTCGAATCCGGCGCAAAACTGACAGTTAATTGTAACGTTCAGAGCCTCTTAATGACGATGGAACACACAAATTGCGTCGCGATTCAATACATCGTCCTCCAGCCGAATTGTCTCCAAGGGTCTATTGTTGCCTCGGGCACCATATGGTCGTTCTCCTGTGAGTGTAGTTTTTCGAATCCGACGCAAAACTGACAGTTAATTGTAACGTTCACAGCCTCTTAATGACGATGGAACACACAAGTTGCGTCGCGAATCAATACATCGTCCTCCAGGCGAATTGTCTCCAAGGGTCTAGTGCTGCCTCGGGCACCTTATGGTCGTTCTCCGTTGAGTCTAGATTTTCGAATCCGACGCAAAACTGACAGTTAATTGTAACGTTCAGAGCCTCTTAATCACGATGGAACACACAAATTGCGTCGCGATTCAATACATCGTCCTACAGCCGACTTGTCTCCAAGGGTCTATTGCTGCCTCGGGCACCTTATGGTCGTTCTCCTGTGGGTCTAGATTTTAGAATCCGACGCAAAACTGACAGTGAATTGTAACGTTCTGAGTCTCTTGATGACGATTGAACACACAAATTGCGTCGCGATTCAATACATCGTCCTACAGCCGACCTGTCTCCAAGGGTCTCTTGCTGCCTCGGGCACCTTATGGTCGTTCTCCTGTGAGTCTAGTTTTTCGAATCTGGCGCAAAACTGACAGTTAATTGTAACGTTCAGAGCCTCTTAATGACGATGGAACACACAAATTGCGTCGCGATTCAATACATCGTCCTCCAGCCGACTTGTCTCCAATGGTCTATTGCGGCCTCGGGCACCTTATGGTCGTTCTCCTGTGAGTCTAGTTTTTCGAATCCGACGCAAAACTGACAGTTAATTGTAATGTTCAGAGCCTGTTAATGACGATGGAACACACAAATTGCGTCGCGATTCAATACATCGTCCTCCAGCCGACTTGTCTCCAAGGGTCCATGGCTGCCTCGGGCACCTTATGGTCGTTCTTCTGTGAGTCTAGATTTTCGAATCCGACGCAAAACTGACAGTTAATTGTAAGTTTCAGAGCCTCTTAATGACGATGGAACACACAAATTGCGTCGCGATTCAATACATCGTCCTCCAGCCGACCTGTCTTCAAGGGTCTATTGCTGCCTCGGGCACCTTATGGTCGTTGTCCTGTGAGTCTAGTTTTTCGAATCCGACGCAAAACTGACAGTTAATTGTAACGTTCAGAGCCACTTAATGACGATGGAACACACAAATTGCGTCGCGATTCAATACATCGTCCTCCAGCCGAATTGTCTCGAAGGGTCTAGTGCTGCCTCGGGCGCCTTATGGTCGTTCTCCTGTGAGTCTAGATTTTCGAATCCGACGCAAAACTGATAGTTAATTGTAACGTTCAGAGCCTCTTAATGACGATGGAACACACAAATTGCGTCGCGATTCAATACATCGTCCTACAGCCGACTTGTCTCCAAGGGTCTAGTGCTGCCTCGGGCACCTTATGGTCGTTCTCCTGTGGGTCTAGATTTTCGAATCCGACGCAAAACTGACAGTGAATTGTAACGTTCAGAGCTTCTTGATGACGATGGAACACACAAATTGCGTCGCGATTCAATACATCGTCCTACAGCCGACCTGTCTCCAAGGGTCTCTTGCTGCCTCGGGCACCTTATGGTCGTTCTCCTGTGAGTCTAGTTTTTCGAATCTGGCGCAAAACTGACAGTTAATTGTAACGTTCTGAGCCTCTTAATGACGATGGAACACACAAAGTGCAACGCGATGCAATACATCGTCCTCCAGCCAACTTGTCTCCAAGGGTCTATTGCTGCCTCGGGCACCTTATGGTCGTTGTCCTGTGAGTTTAGTTTTTCGAATCCGACGCAAAACTGACAGTTAATTGTAACCTTCAGAGCCTCTTAATGACGATGGAACCCACAAATTGCGTCGCGATTCAATACATCGTCCTCCAGCCGAATTGTCTCGAAGGGTCTAGTGCTGCCTCGGGCGCCTTATGGTCGTTCTCCTGTGAGTCTAGATTTTCGAATCCGACGCAAAACTGATAGTTAATTGTAACGTTCAGAGCCTCTTACTGACGATGGAACACACAAATTGCGTCGCGATTCAATGCATCGTCCTCCAGCCGACTGGTCTCCAAGGGTCTACTTCTGCCTCGGGCACCTTATGGTCGTTCTTCTGTGAGTGTAGATTTTCGAATCCGACGCAAAACTGACAGTTAATTGTAAGTTTCAGAGCCTCTTAATGACGATGGAACACACAAATTGCGTCGCGATTCAATACATCGTCCTACAGCCGACCTGTCTACAAGGGTCTCTTGCTGCCTCGGGCACCTTATGGTCGTTCTCCTGTGAGTCTAGTTTTCTGAATACGACGCAAAACTGACAGTTAAAGGTAACGTTCAGAGCCTGTTAACGACGATGGAACACACAAATTGCGTCGCGATTCAATACATCGTCCTCCAGCCGACTTGTCTCCGAGGTAGTATTGCTGCCCCGGGCACCTTTTGGACGTTCTCCTAGAAGTCTAGTTTTTCGAAACCGGCGCAAAACTGACAGTTAATTGTAACGTTCAGAGCCTGTTAATGACGATGGAACACACAAATTGCGCTGCGATTCAATACATCGTCCTCCAGACAACTTGTCTCCGAGGTAGTATTGCTGCCCCGGGCACCTTTTGGTCGTTCTCCTATGAGTCTAGTTTTTCGAATCCGACGCAAAACTGACAGTTAATTGTAAGTTTCAGAGCCTCTTAATGACGATGGAACACACAAATTGCGTCGCGATTCAATACATCGTCCTCCAGCCGAAATGTCTCCAAGGGTCTATTGTTGCCTCGGGCACCTTATGGTCGTTCTCCTGTGAGTCTAGTTTTCCGAATCCGACGCAAAACTGACAGTTAATTGTAACGTTCAGAGCCTCTTAATGACGATGGAATACACAAGTTGCGTCGCGAATCAATACATCGTCCTCCAGCCGAATTGTCTCCAAGGGTCTAGTGCTGCCTCGGGCACCTTATGGTCGTTCTCCTGTGAGTCTAGATTTTCGAATCCGACGCAAAACTGACATTTAATTGTAACGTTCAGAGCCTCTTAATGACGATGGAACACACAAATTGCGTCGCGATTCAATACATCGTCCTACAGCCGACTTGTCGCCAAGGGTCTAGTGCTGCCTCGGGCACCTTATGGTGGTTCTCCTGTGAGTCTAGATTTTCGAATCCGACGCAAAACTGACAGTTAATTGTAACGTTCGGAGCCTCTTGATGACGATGGAACACACAAATTGCGTCGCGATTCAATACATCGTCCTCCAGCCGTCTTGTCTCCAAGGGTCTATTGCGGCCTCGGGCACCTTATGGTCGTTCACCTGTGAGTCTAGTTTTTCGAATCCGACGCAAAACTGTCGGTTAATTGTAATGTTCAGAGCCTGTTAATGACGATGGAACACACAAATTGCGTCGCGATTCAATACATCGTCCTCCAGGCGACTTGTCTCCAAGGGTCTACTGCTGCCTCGGGCACCTTATGGTCGTTCTTCTGTGAGTCTAGATTTTCGAATCCGACGCAAAACTGACAGTTAATTGTAAGGTTCAGAGCCTCTTAAGGACGATGGAACACACAAATTGCGTCGCGATTCAATACATCGTCCTCCAGCCGACCTGTCTCCAAGGGTCTATTGCTGCCTCGTGAATCTTATGGTCGTTGTCCTGTGAGTCTAGTTTTTCGAATCCGACGCAAAACTGACAGTTAATTGTAACGTTCAGAGCCTGTTAATGACGATGGAACACACAAATTGCGTCGCGATTCAATACATCGTCCTCCAGCCGAGTTGTCTCCGAGGTAGTATTGCTGCCCCGGGCACCTTTTGGTCGTTCTCCTATGAGTCTAATTTTTCGAATCCGGCGCAAAACTGACAGTTAATTGTAACGTTCAGAGCCTCTTAATGACGATGGAACACACAAATTGCGTCGCGATTCAATACATCGTCCTCCAGCCGAATTGTCTCCAAGGGTCTATTGTTGCCTCGGGCACCATATGGTCGTTCTCCTGTGAGTGTAGTTTTTCGAATCCGACGCAAAACTGACAGTTAATTGTAACGTTCACAGCCTCTTAATGACGATGGAACACACAAGTTGCGTCGCGAATCAATACATCGTCCTCCAGGCGAATTGTCTCCAAGGGTCTAGTGCTGCCTCGGGCACCTTATGGTCGTTCTCCGTTGAGTCTAGATTTTCGAATCCGACGCAAAACTGACAGTGAATTGTAACGTTCAGAGTCTCTTGATGACGATTGAACACACAAATTGCGTCGCGATTCAATACATCGTCCTACAGCCGACCTGTCTCCAAGGGTCTCTTGCTGCCTCGGGCACCTTATGGTCGTTCTCCTGTGAGTCTAGTTTTTCGAATCTGGCGCAAAACTGACAGTTAATTGTAACGTTCAGAGCCTCTTAATGACGATGGAACACACAAATTGCGTCGCGATTCAATACATCGTCCTCCAGCCGACTTGTCTCCAAGGGTCTATTGCGGCCTCGGGCACCTTATGGTCGTTCTCCTGTGAGTCTAGTTTTTCGAATCCGACGCAAAACTGACAGTTAATTGTAATGTTCAGAGCCTGTTAATGACGATGGAACACACAAATTGCGTCGCGATTCAATACATCGTCCTCCAGCCGACTTGTCTCCAAGGGTCCATGGCTGCCTCGGGCACCTTATGGTCGTTCTTCTGTGAGTCTAGATTTTCGAATCCGACGCAAAACTGACAGTTAATTGTAAGTTTCAGAGCCTCTTAATGACGATGGAACACACAAATTGCGTCGCGATTCAATACATCGTCCTCCAGCCGACCTGTCTTCAAGGGTCTATTGCTGCCTCGGGCACCTTATGGTCGTTGTCCTGTGAGTCTAGTTTTTCGAATCCGACGCAAAACTGACAGTTAATTGTAACGTTCAGAGCCACTTAATGACGATGGAACACACAAATTGCGTCGCGATTCAATACATCGTCCTCCAGCCGAATTGTCTCGAAGGGTCTAGTGCTGCCTCGGGCGCCTTATGGTCGTTCTCCTGTGAGTCTAGATTTTCGAATCCGACGCAAAACTGATAGTTAATTGTAACGTTCAGAGCCTCTTAATGACGATGGAACACACAAATTGCGTCGCGACTCAATGCATCGTCCTCCAGCCGACTGGTCTCCAAAGGTCTAGTGCTGCCTCGGGCACCTTATGGTCGTTCTTCTGTGAGTCTAGATTGTTGAATCCGACGCAAAACTGACAGTTAATTGTAAGGTTCAGAGCCTCTTAATGACGATGGAACACACAATTTGCGTCGCGATTCAATACATCGTCCTACAGCCGACCTGTCTACAAGGGTCTCTTGCTGCCTCGGGCACCTTATGGTCGTTCTCCTGTGAGTCTAGTTTTCTCAATACGACGCAAAACTGACAGTTAAAGGTAACGTTCAGAGCCTGTTAACGACGATGGAACACACAAATTGCGTCGCGATTCAATACATCGTCCTCCAGCCGACTTGTCTCCAAGGGTCTAGTGCTGCCTCGGGCACCTTATGGTCATTCTCCTGTGAGTCTAGATTTTCGAATCCGACGCAAAACTGACAGTGAATTGGAACGTTCAGAGCCTCTTGATGACGATGGAACACACGAATTGCGTCGCGATTCAATACATCGTCCTACAGCCGACCTGTCTACAAGGGTCTATTGTTGCCTCGGGCACCTTATGGTCGTTCTCCTGTGAGTCTAGTTTTCCGAATCCGACGCAAAACTGACAGTTAATTGTAACGTTCAGAGCCTCTTAATGACGATGGAATACACAAGTTGCGTCGCGAATCAATACATCGTCCTCCAGCCGAATAGTCTCCAAGGGTCTAGTGCTGCCTCGGGCACTTCTCCTGTGAGTCTAGATTTTCGAATCCGACGCAAAACTGTCAGTTAATTGTAACGTTCATAGCCTCTTAATGACGATGGAACACACATATTGCGTCGCGATTCAATACATCGTCCTACAGCCGACTTGTCTCCAAGGGTCTAGTGCTGCCTCGGGCACCTTATGGTCATTCTCCTGTGAGTCTAGATTTTCGAATCCGACGCAAAACTGACAGTGAATTGGAACGTTCAGAGCCTCTTGATGACGATGGAACACACGAATTGCGTCGCGATTCAATACATCGTCCTACAGCCGACCTGTCTCCTAGGGTCTCTTGCTGCCTCGGGTACCTTATGGTCGTTCTCCTGTGAGTCTAGTTTTCTGAATACGACGCAAAACTGACAGTTAAAGGTAACGTTCAGAGCCTGTTAACGACGATGGAACACACAAATTGCGTCGCGATTCAATACATCGTCCTCCAGCCGACTTGTCTCCGAGGGTCTATTGTTGCCTCGGGCACCTTATGGTCGTTCTCCTGTGAGTCTAGTTTTCCGAATCCGACGCAAAACTGACAGTTAATTGTAACGTTCAGAGCCTGTTAATGACGATGGAACACACAAATTGCGTCGCGATTCAATACATCGTCCTCCAGCCGAGTTGTCTCCGAGGTAGTATTGCTGCCCCGGGCACCTTTTGGTCGTTCTCCTATGAGTCTAATTTTTCGAAACCGGCGCAAAACTGACAGTTAATTGTAACGTTCAGAGCCTCTTAATGACGATGGAACACACAAATTGCGTCGCGATTCAATACATCGTCCTCCAGCCGAATTGTCTCCAAGGGTCTATTGTTGCCTCGGGCACCTTATGGTCGTTCTCCTGTGAGTGTAGTTTTTCGAATCCGACGCAAAACTGACAGTTAATTGTAACGTTCACAGCCTCTTAATGACGATGGAACACACAAGTTGCGTCGCGAATCAATACATCGTCCTCCAGGCGAATTGTCTCCAAGGGTCTAGTGCTGCCTCGGGCACCTTATGGTCGTTCTCCGTTGAGTCTAGATTTTCGAATCCGACGCAAAACTGACAGTTAATTGTAATGTTCGGAGCCTCTTAATGACGATGGAACACACAAATTGCGTCGCGATTCAATACATCGTCCTACAGCCGACTTGTCTCCAAGGGTCTAGTGCTGCCTCGGGCACCTTATGGTCGTTCTCCTGTGAGTCTAGATTTTCGAATCCGACGCAAAACTGACAGTGAATTGTAACGTTCAGAGCCTCTTGATGACGATTGAACACACAAATTGCGTCGCGATTCAATACATCGTCCTACAGCCGACCTGTCTCCAAGGGTCTCTTGCTGCCTCGGGCACCTTATGGTCGTTCTCCTGTGAGTCTAGTTTTTCGAATCTGGCGCAAAACTGACAGTTAATTGTATCGTTCAGAGCCTCTTAATGACGATGGAACACACAAATTGCGTCGCGATTCAATACATCGTCCTCCAGCCGACTTGTCTCCAAGGGTCTATTGCGGCCTCGGGCACCTTAAGGTCGTTCTCCTGTGAGTCTAGTTTTTCGAATCCGACGCAAAACTGACAGTTAATTGTAATGTTCAGAGCCTGTTAATGACGATGGAACACACAAATTGCGTCGCGATTCAATACATCGTCCTCCAGCCGACTTGTCTCCAAGGGTCTATAGCTGCCTCGGGCACCTTATGGTCGTTCTTCTGTGAGTCTAGATTTTCGAATCCGACGCAAAACTGACAGTTAATTGTAAGGTTCAGAGCCTCTTAATGACGATGGAACACACAAATTGCGTCGCGATTCAATACATCGTCCTCCAGCCGACTTGCCTCCGAGGGTCTAGTGCTGCCTTGGGCACCTAATGGTCGTTCTTCTGTGAGTCTAGATTTTCGAATCCGACGAAAAACTGACAGTTAATTGCAAGGTTCAGAGCCTCTTCATGACGAAGGAACACACAAATTGCGTCGCGATTCAATACATCGTCCTCCAGCCGACCTGTCTCCAAGGGTCTATAGCTTCCTCGGGCACCTTATGTTCGTTCTCCTGTGAGTCTACTTTATCGAATCCGACGCAAAACTGACAATGAATTGTAACGTTCAGAGCCTGTTAATGACGATGGAACACACAAATTGCGTCGCGATTCAATACATCGTCCTCCAGCCGACTTGTCTCCAAGGGTCTATAGCTGCCTCGGGCACCTTATCGTCGTTCTCCTGTGAGTCTAGTTTTTCGAATCCGACGCAAAACTGACAATTAATTGTAACGTTCAGAGCCTGTTAATGACGATGGAACACAAAAATTGCATCGCGATTCAATACATCGTCCTCCAGCCGACTTGTCTCCGAGGTAGTATTGCTGCCCCGGGCACCTTTTGGTCGTTCTCCTATGAGACTAGTTTTTCGATTCCGGCGCAAAACTGACAGTTAATTGTAACGTAAAGAGCCTGTTAATGACGATGGAACACACAAATTGCGTCGCGATTCAATACATCGTCCTCCAGCCGAGTTGTCTCCGAGGTAGTATTGCTGCCCCGGGCACCTTTTGGTCGTTCTCCTATGAGTCTAATTTTTCGAATCCGGCGCAAAACTGACAGTTAATTGTAACGTTCAGAGCCTCTTAATGACGATGGAACACACAAATTGCGTCGCGATTCAATATATCGTCCTCCAGCCGAATTGTCTCCAAGGGTCTATTGTTGCCTCGGGCACCTTATGGTCGTTCTCCTGTGAGTGTAGTTTTTCGAATCCGACGCAAAACTGACAGTTAATTGTAACGTTCACAGCCTCTTAATGACGATGGAACACACAAGTTGCGTCGCGAATCAATACATCGTCCTCCAGCCGAAGTGCCTGCAAGGGTCTAGTGCTGCCTCGGGCACCTTATGGTCGTTCTCCGTTGAGTCTAGATTTTCGAATCCGACGCAAAACTGACAGTTAATTGTAACGTTCAGAGCCTCTTAATGACGATGGAACACACAAATTGCGTCGCGATTCAATACATCGTCCTACAGCCGACTTGTCTCCAAGGGTCTAGTGCTGCCTCGGGCACCTTATGGTCGTTCTCCTGTGAGTCTAGATTTTCGAATCCGACGCAAAACTGTCAGTGAATTGTAACGTTCAGAGCCTCTTGATGACGATTGAACACACAAATTGCGTCGCGATTCAATACATCGTCCTACAGCCGACCTGTCTCCAAGGGTCTCTTGCTGCCTCGGGCACCTTATGGTCGTTCTCCTGTGAGTCTAGTTTTTCGAATCTGGCGCTAAACTGACAGTTAATTGTATCGTTCAGAGCCTCTTAATGACTATGGAACACACAAATTGCGTCGCGATTCAATACATCGTCCTCCAGCCGACTTGTCTCCAAGGGTCTATTGCGGCCTCGGGCACCTTATGGTCGTTCTCCTGTGAGTCTAGTTTTTCGAATCCGACGCAAAACTGACAGTTAATTGTAGTGTTCAGAGCCTGTTAATGACGATGGAACACACAAATTGCGTCGCGATTCAATACATCGTCCTCCAGCCGACTTGTCTCCAAGGGTCTATAGCTGCCTCGGGCACCATATTGTCGTTCTTCTGTGAGTCTAGATTTTCGAATCCGACGCAAAACTGACAGTTAATTGTAAGGTTCAGAGCCTCTTAATGACGATGGAACACACAAATTGCGTCGCGATTCAATACATCGTCCTCCAGCCGACTTGCCTCCGAGGGTCTAGTGCTGCCTCGGGCACCTAATGGTCGTTCTTCTGTGAGTCTAGATTTTCGAATCCGACGCAAAACTGACAATTAATTGTAACGTTCAGAGCCTGTTAATGACGATGGAACACTAAAATTGCATCGCGATTCAATACATCGTCCTCCAGCCGACTTGTCTCCGAGGTAGTATTGCTGCCCCGGGCACCTTTTGGTCGTTCTCCTATGAGACTAGTTTTTCGATTCCGGCGCAAAACTGACAGTTAATTGTAACGTAAAGAGCCTGTTAATGACGATGGAACACACAAATTGCGTCGCGATTCAATACATCGTCCTCCAGCCGAGTTGTCTCCGAGGTAGTATTGCTGCCCCGGGCACCTTTTGGTCGTTCTCCTATGAGTCTAATTTTTCGAATCCGGCGCAAAACTGACATTTAATTGTAACGTTCAGAGCCTCTTAATGACGATGGAACACACAAATTGCGTCGCGATTCAATATATCGTCCTCCAGCCGAATTGTCTCCAAGGGTCTATTGTTGCCTCGGGCACCTTATGGTCGTTCTCCTGTGAGTGTAGTTTTTCGAATCCGACGCAAAACTGACAGTTAATTGTAACGTTCAGAGCCTCTTAATGACGATGGAACACACAAATTGCGTCGCGATTCAATACATCGTCCTACAGCCGACTTGTCTCCAAGGGTCTAGTGCTGCCTCGGGCACCTTATGGTCGTTCTCCTGTGGGTCTAGATTTTCGAATCCGACGCAAAACTGACAGTGAACTGTAACGTTCAGAGCCTCTTGATGACGATGGAACACAAAAATTGCGTCGCGATTCAATACATCATCCTACAGCCGACCTGTCTCCAAGGGTCTCTTGCTGCCTCGGGCACCTTATGGTCGTTCTCCTGTGAGTCTAGTTTTTCGAATCTGGCGCAAAACTGAAAGTTAATTGTAACGTTCTGAGCCTCTTAATAACGATGGAACACACAAATTGCAACGCGATTCAATACATCGTCCTCCAGCCAACTTGTCTCCAAGGGTCTATTGCTGCCTCGGGCACCTTATGGTCGTTGTCCTGTGAGTTTAGTTTTTCGAATCCGACGCAAAACTGACAGTTAATTGTAACGTTCAGAGCCTCTTAATGACGATGGAACACACAAATTGCGTCGCGATTCAATACATCGTCCTCCAGCCGACCTGTCTCCAAGGGTCTATAGCTTCCTCGGGCACCTTATGGTCGTTCTCCTGTGAGTCTACTTTATCGAATCCGACGCAAAACTGACGATGAATTGTAACGTTCAGAGGCTGTTAATGACGATGGAACACACAAATTGCGTCGCGATTGAATACATCGTCCTCCAGCCGACTTGTCTCCTCTGGCACCTTATGGTCGTTCTTCTGTGAGTCCAGATTTTCGAATCCGACGCAAAACTGACAGTTAATTGTAAGGTTCAGAGCCTCTTAATGACGATGGAACACACAAATTGCGTCGCGATTCAATACATCGTCCTCCAGCCGACTTGTCTCCAAGGGACTATAGCTGCCTCGGGCACCTTATCGTCGTTCTCCTGTGAGTCTAGTTTTTCGAATCCGACGCAAAACTGACAATTAATTGTAACGTTCAGAGCCTGTTAATGACGATGGAACACTAAAATTGCATCGCGATTCAATACATCGTCCTCCAGCCGACTTGTCTCCGAGGTAGTATTGCTGCCCCGGGCACCTTTTGGTCGTTCTCCTATGAGACTAGTTTTTCGATTCCGGCGCAAAACTGACAGTTAATTGTAACGTAAAGAGCCTGTTAATGACGATGGAACACACAAATTGCGTCGCGATTCAATACATCGTCCTCCAGCCGAGTTGTCTCCGAGGTAGTATTGCTGCCCCGGGCACCTTTTGGTCGTTCTCCTATGAGTCTAATTTTTCGAATCCGGCGCAAAACTGACATTTAATTGTAACGTTCAGAGCCTCTTAATGACGATGGAACACACAAATTGCGTCGCGATTCAATATATCGTCCTCCAGCCGAATTGTCTCCAAGGGTCTATTGTTGCCTCGGGCACCTTATGGTCGTTCTCCTGTGAGTGTAGTTTTTCGAATCCGACGCAAAACTGACAGTTAATTGTAACGTTCAGAGCCTCTTAATGACGATGGAACACACAAATTGCGTCGCGATTCAATACATCGTCCTACAGCCGACTTGTCTCCAAGGGTCTAGTGCTGCCTCGGGCACCTTATGGTCGTTCTCCTGTGGGTCTAGATTTTCGAATCCGACGCAAAACTGACAGTGAACTGTAACGTTCAGAGCCTCTTGATGACGATGGAACACAAAAATTGCGTCGCGATTCAATACATCATCCTACAGCCGACCTGTCTCCAAGGGTCTCTTGCTGCCTCGGGCACCTTATGGTCGTTCTCCTGTGAGTCTAGTTTTTCGAATCTGGCGCAAAACTGAAAGTTAATTGTAACGTTCTGAGCCTCTTAATAACGATGGAACACACAAATTGCAACGCGATTCAATACATCGTCCTCCAGCCAACTTGTCTCCAAGGGTCTATTGCTGCCTCGGGCACCTTATGGTCGTTGTCCTGTGAGTTTAGTTTTTCGAATCCGACGCAAAACTGACAGTTAATTGTAACGTTCAGAGCCTCTTAATGACGATGGAACACACAAATTGCGTCGCGAATCAATACATCGTCCTCCAGCCGAATTGTCTCGAAGGGTCTAGTGCTGCCTCGGGCTCCTTATGGTCGTTCTCCTGTGAGTCTAAATTTTCGAATCCGACGCAAAACTGATAGTTAATTGTAACGTTCACAGCCTCTTAATGACGATGGAACACACAAATTGCGTCGCGATTCAATGCATCGTCCTCCAGCCGACTGGTCTCCAAGGGTCTAGTGCTGCCTCGGGCACCTTATGGTCGTTCTTCTGTGAGTCTAGATTTTCGAATCCGACGCAAAACTGACAGTTAATTGTAAGGTTCAGAGCCTCTTAATGACGATGGAACACACAAATTGCGTCGCGATTCAATACATCGTCCTACAGCCGACCTGTCTACAAGGGTCTCTTGCTGCCTCGGGCACCTTATGGTCGTTCTCCTGTGAGTCTAGTTTTCTGAATACGACGCGAAACTGACAGTTAAAGGTAACGTTCAGAGCCTGTTAACGACGATGGATCACACAAATTGCGTCGCGATTCAATACATCGTCCTCCAGCCGACTTGTCTCCGAGGTAGTATTGCTGCCCCGGGCACCTTTTGGTCGTTCTCCTAGTTTTTCGAAACCGGCGCAAAACTGACAGTTAATTGTAACGTTCAGAGCCTGTTAATGACGATGGAACACACAAATTGCGCTGCGATTCAATACATCGTCCTCCAGACAACTTGTCTCCGAGGTAGTATTGCTGCCCCGGGCACCTTTTCGCCGTTCTCCTATGAGTCTAGTTTTTCGAATCCGACGCAAAACTGACAGTTAATTGTAAGGTTCAGAGTCTCTTAATGACGATGGAACACACAAATTGCGTCGCGATTCAATACATCGTCCTCCAGCCGGAATGTCTCCAAGGGTCTATTGTTGCCTCGGGCACCTTATGGTCGTTCTCCTGTGAGTCTAGTTTTCCGAATCCGACGCAAAACTGACAGTTAATTGTAACGTTCAGAGCCTCTTAATGACGATGGAATACACAAGTTGCGTCGCGAATCAATACATCGTCCACCAGCCGAATTGTCTCCAAGGGTCTAGTGCTGCCTCGGGCACCTTATGGTCGTTCTCCTGTGAGTCTAGATTTTCGAATCCGACGCAAAACTGACAGTTAATTGTAACGTTCAGAGCCTCTGAATGACGATGGAACACACAAATTGCGTCGCGATTCAATACATCGTCCTACAGCCGACTTGTCTCCAAGGGTCTAGTGCTGCCTCGGGCACCTTATGGTCGTTCTCCTGTGAGTCTAGATTTTCGAATCCGACGCAAAACTGACAGTTAATTGTAACGTTCAGAGCCTCTTGATGACGATGGAACACACAAATTGCGTCGCGATTCAATACATCGTCCTCCAGCCGTCTTGTCTCCAAGGGTCTATTGCGGCCTCGGGCACCTTATGGTCGTTCTCCTGTGAGTGTAGTTTTTCGAATCCGACGCAAAACTGACAGTTAATTGTAACGTTCACAGCCTCTTAATGACGATGGAACACACAAGTTGCGTCGCGAATCAATACATCGTCCTCCAGGCGAATTGTCTCCAAGGTTCTAGTGCTGCCTGGGGCACCTTATGGTCGTTCTCCGTTGAGTCTAGATTTTCGAATCCGACGCAAAACTGACAGTTAATTGTAACGTTCAGAGCCTCTTAATCACGATGGAACACACAAATTGCGTCGCGATTCAATACATCGTCTTACAGCCGACTTGTCTCCAAGGGTCTATTGCTGCCTCGGGCACCTTATGGTCGTTCTCCTGTGGGTCTAGATTTTCGAATCCGACGCAAAACTGACAGTGATTTGTAACGTTCAGAGTCTCTTGATGACGATTGAACACACAAATTGCGTCTCGATTCAATACATCGTCCTACAGCCGACCTGTCTCCAAGGGTCTCTTGCTGCCTCGGGCACCTTATGGTCGTTCTCCTGTGAGTCTAGTTTTTCGAATCTGGCGCAAAACTGACAGTTAATTGTAACGTTCAGAGCCTCTTAATGACGATGGAACACACAAATTGCGTCGCGATTCAATACATCGTCCTCCAGCCGACTTGTCTCCAAGGGTCTATTGCGGCCTCGGGCACCTTATGGTCGTTCTCCTGTGAGTCTAGTTTTTCGAATCCGACGCAAAAATGACAGTTAATTGTAATGTTCAGAGCCTGTTAATGACGATGGAACACACAAATTGCGTCGCGATTCAATACATCGTCCTCCAGCCGACTTGTCTCCAAGGGTCTATAGCTGCCTCGGGCACCTTATGGTCGTTCTTCTGTGAGTCTAGATTCTCGAATCCGACGCAAAACTGCCTGTTAATTGTGAGTTTCAGACCCTCTTAACGACGATGGAACACACAAATTGCGTCGCGATTCAATACATCGTCCTCCAGCCGACCTGTCTTCAAGGGTCTATTGCTGCCTCTGGCACCTTATGGTCGTTGTCCTGTGAGTCTAGTTTTTCGAATCCGACGCAAAACTGACAGTTAATCGTAACGTTCAGAGCCACTTAATGACGATGGAACACACAAATTGCGTCGCGATTCAATACATCGTCCTCCAGCCGAATTGTCTCGAAGGGTCTAGTGCTGCCTCGGGCGCCTTATGGTCGTTCTCCTGTGAGTCTAGATTTTCGACTCCGACGCAAAACTGATAGTTAATTGTAACGTTCAGAGCCTCTTAATGACGATGGAACACACAAATTGCGTCGCGATTCAATGCATCGTCCTCCAGCCGACTGGTCTCCAAAGGTCTAGTGCTGCCTCGGGCACCTTATGGTCGTTCTTCTGTGAGTCTAGATTTTTGAATCCGACGCAAAACTGACAGTTAATTGTAAGGTTCAGAGCCTCTTAATGACGATGGAACACACAAATTGCGTCGCGTTTCAATACATCGTCCTACAGCCGACCTGTCTACAAGGGTCTCTTGCTGCCTCGGGCACCTTATGGTCGTTCTCCTGTGAGTCTAGTTTTCTGAATACGACGCAAAACTGACAGTTAAAGGTAACGTTCAGAGCCTGTTAACGACGATGGAACACACAAATTGCGTCGCGATTCAATACATCGTCCTCCAGCCGACTTGTCTCCGAGGGTCTATTGTTGCCTCGGGCACCTTATGGTCGTTCTCCTGTGAGTCTAGTTTTCCGAATCCGACGCAAAACTGACAGTTAATTGTAACGTTCAGAGCCTCTTAATGACGATGGAATACACAAGTTGCGTCGCGAATCAATACATCGTCCTCCAGCCGAATAGTCTCCAAGGGTCTAGTGCTGCCTCGGGCACTTCTCCTGTGAGTCTAGATTTTCGAATCCGACGCAAAACTGACAGTTAATTGTAACGATCATAGCCTCTTAATGACGATGGAACACACATATTGCGTCGCGATTCAATACATCGTCCTACAGCCGACTTGTCTCCATGAGTCTAGTGCTGCCTCGGGCACCTTATGGTCGTTCTCCTGTGAGTCTAGATTTTCGAATCTGACGCAAAACTGACAGTGAATTGTAACGTTCAGAGCCTCTTGATGACGATGGAACACACGAATTGCGTCGCGATTCAATACATCGTCCTACAGCCGACCTGTCTCCAAGGGTCTCTTGCTGCCTCGGGTACCTTATGGTCGTTCTCCTGTGAGTCTAGTTTTTCGAATCCGGCGCAAAACTGACAGTTAATTGTAACGTTCAGAGCCTCTTAATGACGATGGAACACACAAATTGCGTCGCGATTCAATACATCGTCCTCCAGCCGACTTGTCTCCAATGGTCTATTGCGGCCTCGGGCACCTTATGGTCGTTCTCCTGTGAGTCTAGTTTTTCGAATCCGACGCAAAACTGACGGTTAATTGTAATGTTCAGAGCCTGTTAATGACGATGGAACACACAAATTGCGTCGCGATTCAATACATCGTCCTCCAGCCGACTTGTCTCCAAGGGTCTACTGCTGCCTCGGGCACCTTATGGTCGTTCTTCTGTGAGTCTAGATTTTCGAATCCGACGCAAAACTGACAGTTAATTGTAAGGTTCAGAGCCTCTTAAGGACGATGGAACACACAAATTGCGTCGCGATTCAATACATCGTTCTCCAGCCGACCTGTCTCCAAGGGTCTATTGCTGCCTCGGGAACGTTATGGTCGTTGTCCTGTGAGTCTAGTTTTTCGAATCCGGCGCAAAACTGACAGTTAATTGTAACGCTCAGAGCCTCTTAATGACGATGGAAAACACAAATTGCGTCGCGATTCAATACATCGTCCTCCAGCCGAATTGTCTCCAAGGGTCTATTGTTGCCTCGGGCACCTTATGGTCGTTCTCCTGTGAGTGTAGTTTTTCGAATCCGACGCAAAACTGACAGTTAATTGTAACGTTCACAGCCTCTTAATGACGATGGAACACACAAGTTGCGTCGCGAATCAATACATCGTCCTCCAGGCGAATTGTCTCCAAGGGTCTAGTGCTGCCTCGGGCACCTTATGGTCGTTCTCCGTTGAGTCTAGATTTTCGAATCCGACGCAAAACTGACAGTTAATTGTAACGTTCAGAGCCTCTTAATGACGATGGAACACACAAATTGCGTCGCGATTCAATACATCGTCCTCCAGCCGACCTGTCTTCAAGGGTCTATTGCTGCCTCGGGCACCTTATGGTCGTTGTCCTGTGAGTCTAGTTTTGCGAATCCGACGCAAAACTGAAAGTTAATTGTAACGTTCAGAGCCACTTAATGACGATGGAACACACAAATTGCGTCGCGATTCAATACATCGTCCTCCAGCCGAATTGTCTCGAAGGGTCTAGTGCTGCCTCGGGCGCCTTATGGTCGTTCTCCTGTGAGTCTAGATTTTCGAATCCGACGCAAAACTGATAGTTAATTGTAACGTTCAGAGCCTCTTAATGACGATGGAACACACAAATTGCGTCGCGATTCAATGCATCGTCCTCCAGCCGACTGGTCTCCAAATGTCTAGTGCTGCCTCGGGCACCTTATGATCGTTCTTCTGAGAGTCTAGATTTTCGAATCCGACGGAAAACTGACAGTTAATTGTAAGGTTCAGAGCCTCTTAATGACGCTGGAACACACAAATTGCGTCGCGATTCAATACATCGTCCTACAGCCGACCTGTCTCCAAGGGTCTCTTGCTGCCCCGGGCACCTTTTGGTCGTTCTCCTAGAAGTCTAGTTTTTCGAAACCGGCGCAAAACTGACAGTTAATTGTAACGTTCAGAGCCTGTTAATGACGATGGAACACACAAATTGCGCCGCGATTCAATACATCGTCCTCCAGCCAACTTGTCTCCGAGGTAGTATTGCTGCCCCGGGCACCTTTTGGTCGTTCTCCTATGAGTCTAGTTTTTCGAATCCGACGCAAAACTGACAGTTAAATGTAAGGTTCAGAGCCTCTTAATGACGATGGAACACACAAATTGCGTCGCGATTCAATACATCGTCCTCCAGCCGAAATGTCTCCAAGGGTCTATTGTTGCCTCGGGCACCTTATGGTCGTTCTCCTTTGAGTCTAGTTTTCCGAATCCGACGCAAAACTGACAGTTAATTGTAACGTTCAGAGCCTGTTAATGACGATGGAACACACAAATTGCGTCGCGATTCAATACATCGTCCTCCAGCCGAATTGTATCGAAGGGTCTAGTGCTGCCTCGGGCGCCTTATGGTCGTTCTCCTGTGAGTCTAGATTTTCGAATCCGACGCAAAACTGACAGTTAATTGTAAGGTTCAGAGCCTCTTAATGACGATGGAACACACAAATTGCGTCGCGATTCAATACATCGTCCTCCAGCCGACCTGTCTTCAAGGGTCTATTGCTGCCTCGGGCACCTTATGGTCGTTGTCCTGTGAGTCTAGTTTTTCGAATCCGACGCAAAACTGACAGTTAATTGTAACGTTCAGAGCCACTTAATGATGATGGAACACACAAATTGCGTCGCGATTCAATACATCGTCCTCCAGCCGAATTGTCTCGAAGGGTCTAGTGCTGCCTCGGGCACCTTATGGTCGTTCTCCTGTGAGTCTAGATTTTCGAATCCGACGCAAAACTGATAGTTAATTGTAACGTTCAGAGCCTCTTAATGACGATGGAACACACAAATTGCGTCGCGATTCAATGCATCGTCCTCCAGCCGACTGGTCTCCAAAGGTCTAGTGCTGCCTCGGGCACCTTATGGTCGTTCTTCTGTGAGACTAGATTTTTGAATCCGACGCAAAACTGACAGTTAATAGTAAGGTTCAGAGCCTCTTAATGACGATGGAACACACAAATTGCGTCGCGATTCAATACATCGTCCTACAGCCGACCTGTCTACAAGGGTCTCTTGCTGCCTCGGGCACCTTATGGTCGTTCTCCTGTGAGTCTAGTTTTCTGAATACGACGCAAAACTGACAGTAAAAGGTAACGTTCAGAGCCTGTTAACGACGATGGAACATACAAATTGCGTCGCGATTCAATACATCGTCCTCCAGCCGACATGTCTCCGAGGGTCTATTGTTGCCTCGGGCACCTTATGGTCGTTCTCCTGTGAGTCTAGTTTTCCGAATCCGACGCAAAACTGACAGTTAATTGTAACGTTCAGAGCCTCTTAATGACGATGGAATACACAAGTTGCGTCGCGAATCAATACATCGTCCTCCAGCCGAATAGTCTCCAAGGGTCTAGTGCTGCCTCGGGCACTTCTCCTGTGAGTCTAGATTTTCGAATCCGACGCAAAACTGACAGTTAATTGTAACGTTCAGAGCCTCTTAATGACGATGGAACACACATATTGCGTCGCGATTCAATACATCGTCCTACAGCCGACTTGTCTCCAAGGGTCTAGTGCTGCCTCGGGCACCTGATGGTCGTTCTCCTGTGAGTCTAGATTTTCGAATCCGACGCAAAACTGACAGTGAATTGTAACGTTCAGAGCCTCTTGATGACGATGGAAGACACAAATTGCGTCGCGATTCAATACATCGTCCTACAGCCGACCTGTCTCCAAGGGTCTCTTGCTGCCTCGGGTACCTTATGGTCGTTCTCCTGTGAGTCTAGTTTTTCGAATCCGGCGCAAAACTGACAGTTAATTGTAACGTTCAGAGCCTCTTAATGACGATGGAAAACACAAATTGCGTCGCGATTCAATACATCGTCCTCAAGCCGACTTGTCTCCAATGGTCTATTGCGTCCTCGGGCACCTTATGGTCGTTCTCCTGTGAGTCTAGTTTTTCGAATCTGACGCAAAACTGACGGATAATTGTAATGTTCAGAGCCTGTTAATGACGATGAAACACACAAATTGCGTCGCGATTCAATACATCGTCCTACAGCCGACCTGTCTCCAAGGGTCTCTTGCTGCCTCGGGTACCTTATGGTCGTTCTCCTGTGAGTCTAGTTTTTCGAATCCGGCGCAAAACTGACAGTTAATTGTAACGTTCAGAGCCTCGTAATGACGATGGAACACACAAATTGCGTCGCGATTCAATACATCGTCCTCCAGCCGAGTTGTCTCCGAGGTAGTATTGCTGCCCCGGGCACCTTTTGGTCGTTCTCCTATGAGTCTAATTTTTCGAATCGGGCGCAAAGCTGACAGTTAATTGTAACGTTCAGAGCCTCTTAATGACGATGAAACACACAAATTGCGTCGCGATTCAATACATCGTCCTCCAGCCGAATTGTCTCCAAGGGTCTATTGTTGCCTCGGGCACCTTATGGTCGTTCTCCTGTGAGTGTAGTTTTTCGAATCCGACGCAAAACTGACAGTTAATTGTAACGTTCACAGCCTCTTAATGACGATGGAACACACAAGTTGCGTCGCGAATCAATACATCGTCCTCCAGGCGAATTGTCTCCAAGGGTCTAGTGCTGCCTCGGGCACCTTATGGTCGTTCTCCGTTGAGTCTAGATTTTCGAATCCGACGCAAAACTGACAGTTAATTGTAACGTTCAGAGCCTCTTAATGACGATGGAACACACAAATTGCGTCGCGATTCAATACATCGTCCTACAGCCGACTTGTCTCCAAGGGTCTAGTGCTGCCTCGGGCACCTTATGGTCGTTCTCCTGTGGGTCTAGATTTTCGAATCCGACGCAAAACTGACAGTGAATTGTAACGTTCAGAGCCTCTTGATGACGATTGAACACACAAATTGCGTCGCGATTCAATACATCGTCCTACAGCCGACCTGTCTCCAAGGGTCTCTTGCTGCCTCGGGCACCTTATGGTCGTTCTCCTGTGAGTCTAGTTTTTCGAATCTGGCGCAAAACTGACAGTTAATTGTATCGTTCAGAGCCTCTTAATGACGATGGAACACACAAATTGCGTCGCGATTCAATACATCGTCCTCCAGCCGACTTGTCTCCAAGGGTCTATAGCTGCCTCGGGCACCTTATGGTCGTTCTTCTGTGAGTCTAGATTTTCGAATCCGACGCAAAACTGACAGTTAATTGTAAGGTTCAGAGCCTCTTAATGACGATGGAACACACAAATTGCGTCGCGATTCAATACATCGTCCTCCAGCCGACCTGTCTTCAAGGGTCTATTGCTGCCTCGGGAACCTTATGGTCGTTGTCCTGTGAGTCTAGTTTTTCGAATCCGACGCAAAACTGAAAGTTAATTGTAACGTTCAGAGCCACTTAATGACGATGGAACACACAAATTGCGTCGCGATTCAATACATCGTCCTCCAGCCGAATTGTCTCGAAGGTTCTAGTGCTGCCTCGGGCGCCTTATGGTCGTTCTCCTGTGAGTCTAGATTTTCGAATCCGACGCAAAACTGATAGTTAATTGTAACGTTCAGAGCGTCTTAATGACGATGGAACACACAAATTGCGTCGCGATTAAATGCATCGTCCTCCAGCCGACTGGTCTCCAAAGGTCTAGTGCTGCCTCGGGCACCTTATGATCGTTCTTCTGTGAGTCTAGATTTTCGAATCCGACGCAAAACTGACAGTTAATTGTAAGGTTCAGAGCCTCTTAATGACGATGGAACACACAAATTGCGTCGCGATTCAATACATCGTCCTACAGCCGACCTGTCTCCAAGGGTCTCTTGCTGCCTCGGGCACCATATGGTCGTTCTCCTGTGAGTCTAGTTTTCTGAATACGACGCAAAACTGACAGTTAAAGGTAACGTTCAGAGCCTGTTAACGACGATGGAACACACAAATTGCGTCGCGATTCAATACATCGTCCTCCAGCCGACTTGTCTCCGAGGTAGTATTGCTGCCCCGGGCACCTTTTGGTCGTTCTCCTAGAAGTCTAGTTTATCGAAACCGGCGCAAAACTGACAGTTAATTGTAACGTTCAGAGCCTGTTAATGACGATGGAACACACAAATTGCGCCGCGATTCAATACATCGTCCTCCAGCCGACTTGTCTCCAAGGGTCTATTGCGGCCTCGGGCACCTTATGGTCGTTCTCCTGTGAGTCTAGTTTTTCGAATCCGACGCAAAACTGACGGTTAATTGTAATGTTCAGAGCCTGTTAATGACGATGGAACACACAAATTGCGTCGCGATTCAATACATCGTCCTCCAGGCGACTTGTCTCCAAGGGTCTACTGCTGCCTCGGGCACCTTATGGTCGTTCTTCTGTGAGTCTAGATTTTCGAATCCGACGCAAAACTGACAGTTAATTGTAACGTTCAGAGCCTCTTAAGGACGATGGAACACACATATTGCGTCGCGATTCAATACATCGTCCTACAGCCGACTTGTCTCC